>NW_020171981.1:3533773-3591974 GCF_003031525.2 Neophocaena asiaeorientalis asiaeorientalis
GTGGTTTCTTCTTGATGAGCTCCTGGGGATTTAGGTGAGCAGCAGAGTTAAGAACCAGAGGACAGTTCCCACTGTTGGAAACAGAAACCCCGCACCCCAGAAGCCCTTCCTGAGTCTCACCCTTGGTTTCTGCTCCGTTTTATAAGCACAGAAACCAATGTTAAAATTACTTAGCCCAGGGCTTCCCTGGTGGCGCAGTGGTTGAGAGTCCACCTGCCGATGCAGGGGATACAGGTTCGTGCCCTGGTCTGGGAAGATCCCACATGCCGCGGAGCGGCTGGGCCCGTGAGCCATGGCCACTGAGCCTGCACATCCGGAGCCTGTGCTCCACAACGGGAGAGGCCACAACAGTGAGAGGCCCGCGTACCGCAAAAAATAAAATAAAATAAAATAAAACAAATAAAATTATTCGGCCCATTTTATAGATGAGGAAACAGGCCCCAAGAAGGAAAATGACACGTACGAACCCACACTGCTAAAAAGCAGGCCCTTCTGCCTATCAGGCCCACGCAAGCCTTCACAGAAGCCCAGAGTGGAGACTAGCCCCAGGCTGAGCCTGCCCCACCCCCAGGGCCACCCCTGGAGCACAGTCACAGCTTAGCCTTACTCACCCCCAGGGTCACCCCTGGAGTCAGCACCCGAAGCCATTAGCCCACCAGGACTACAAGGGACTACTTCCCAAGAGGCCTGGGCCTGGACGAACCCCATTGCTGTGCCCACCTCCTGCCCTCCCTCCTGCCCGTCTGGCTGGCACCTTTCTGACAGCGCTCAGCTCCCCTGAGGTCGAGCACCTCCTCGGACAGGCTGGTGGTGACTTCACTGGTGCACAACTCCTCCTCCTCTGAGGCCTGGGCCAGGGACAGATGAGAGGCTGGGCAGACTAGGCCTCCCCCAGGCAGCTGGACAGTGCCCAGGGCCTGGCAAGAACCTGCCCAGCTAGCCCTTTGGTGGGAAGGGGAAGAGAATATATTTGGGAGGGTCTGAGCCCTAAGACACTGCCCCGGGAGGCCTGGAATCATGGCGTGCCCTGCCACCTTGGGAGGGAGAGGGCCTGGCCTTACAGCTAGCAGGGAGACAGCTCAGGGACTTGGCGGGACACTGAGGGAAGGGAAGCTGGGGATTACTGGGATTCAGGGTCAGGAGGGTGAGCGTCAAGGGAGTGCTAAGGCTGAAACGAGGTCACAGAGAGATGACGGGGTGCAGCTGAGACAGCAGTTTCAGTAGAACCCATGGGGATGGAGCACATCAAACTGGAAGAAGGGTCCCCAGCAGAGATTTCTAAGCAGGGCCGCACAAACCCAGCAGATCTGGACGTGTTCCCAGAGAAGTGGTCGAGGTGCTTAGAAAGGACTTGGGAATCTACAGATTCCAGTCTCCCGGGACCGCACCCCTCTATTCCCAGGGTCCCTCCTCTCTCACTACCAGCTTCCCCGCTCCCTCACCTCATTCTCAGAAGAGCTGGCAGAGAGGAGAACCTCACAGGCATCAAAGAACTCTGTGTGGGAATCAGCGAGGGAAAGGACGCTGCTCTGGGACAGCTGAGGGGTCAGCTCTCGCCCCTTCATGTACAGAGCTTCTTGCTGTGGGAGCGGGACAGGTGTCAGGCCCAAGGCCCAGCCGGGAGAGTCAGGCCGGGCTCCCCTGGCCTGACAGCTCCCTTGTGAGGGAAGTGTGACCGGGGACTTTTACTATCTGAGTCTGAGACCTGCTGAGCAGGAGAAGATGCGGAGGGGAGCGAGTGTAGTGGGGTACGAAGGCCTGGTGAAAAGATCCCGGCCTGGAAGTGAGGAGACACGGGTTCCATAATAACTGCCTGGGCACTGACTCTGAGCCTGGCTCCAAGCCCTTTGCGTGTACCAACTCCATCAATCCCAACACTCACCCTACCAGGTAGGTGCAATTATTACCCCCACTTTGCAGATTAGGACACTGAGGCTCTGGGTCATGGAGCCAGATTCAAACCCATGTAGTACGGGAGCCTGGGCCCATCAATTAGATCCTCTGAGTCTCAGTTTCCTCATCTGTGAACTTGAGGGTAAGAATCACTGCCTCACGGGACTCTGACTTAAAAGCAAAAGCACTCTGCACGCTGTTAAGAAATGACCCAGATGTGGCTGCTGCCCGTGTTCCGTGAAAGGGGCTGGAGTTTCAGGTCTGAACGCCAACCACGCCTTCACTTCTGCTGAGAAAGAAGGCCCAGAGGAATGGTCCCCACAGCCCACCCCGGCTCCCACCTCCTCGGGGTTGAGGGAGCTGAAGGAGTCTGCAGTGGTGTCGGAGGACACGGACAGCGAGTGGAGGCGCCTCGGGCCGGCTGCGGCCTCAGAGACCTGCAGGGAGAGGGTGAGGGCACAGGTGCCGGGACGGGGCGGGTGAAGCCCTCCCCAGCCTGCCGGGCACAGCCTGCCTCCTCCAACCTCCCTTCCCGGCCCAGGTCCGGGACCACCCCCAGGCCTGCAGTCCTCGGGGCTCGGGCCCGCTCCTCCCACTGGCCACCCTGCCCCCAGCCTCACCCCCAGCCTGGACGGCTCCGAACCCTGGTGCAGGTCCCTCAGTCGGTCCCGTTCAGTGGTGAGGGCGGCCAGGACACTGCTGAGCGAGCTGTGCACTGTGGGGGCAGGCCGGCCATCAGACTCCCTTCCTCTCCCTCTCCCTCTCCCCGCCTGCCCCCAGCCACCCCCAGGGCACGCACTCACCCTTCTGAGCCAGGGCCCAGAAACTGCGCTGCACGTGGGCATAGTCTGGGGGTGGCAGCCCGCGGGGGCCCGAGGGGTCCCGGGACTCCAGGTAGCGAGATAGGTTGGGAACAGAGCCGTGGAGACGACCCACCTGTAGGCGAAGGGGAAGGGTTGAAGGGTGCAGCCTCCTTCAGAGCCTCCCACCCAGCATCTCGGGGTCCACACCCCGCCTCACCCGCCCGATGGTGTCGTCCTTGGCAAAGCTCTGTGTGCACCACATGCGGCTGGTCCGCTTCCCCTTCTTGGGTCTCTCGGTCGTCACCGAGGCCTGGCAAGTCGAGGTGAGGGAGTTTCAGTCTCAGGGTGGGGAAGACCACCAAAGCCGGGAGAGAGGTAGACGGTCATGAAGGAGGACGCAGAGACACCAGCATCCCGGAGGCAGAAGACCGACAGCCTGGCAGCCGCCTGGGCACAGGAGGAAGGGGTCGCTCCAAAGGGGCAGAAAGACAACCCTGAGGCGGTCTGGACACGGTGGGGAGGGGCAACGGGGAGATGGTGGCTCTCCAGGAAACCGCAGCATATAAGGGGGACTGGGGACCTGTCCGGGGAAGTGATGGAGATGAAGACAGCAAGAGCGGAGATAGCCCTGGGCGGGCCCCTGCCTCCTCCCCTGGACCTTACCTGGTGTGTGGGGATAACAGGGGCTGAGGGGATCCGGGGCAGGGACTCCAGGCTCTGGAGGAGTCTGTGGAGTTCCTGGAGCTTCCCCTGACACTCAGAGAGCTCTGCGGGAAGGATGAATGAGGAAGTCCCTCTCCCAACACTGGCCAGTCCCCCCAGAGTCTGTCCGTTAGCTTCCCTTCCTCCTCCAAAGACTTCACCGGCAGCCACGGAAATGCCGACACTGGCTGCCCTCCCCCACTCACGAGCCCAAAGCAGTTCCCAGCTCCCACCCTTTGGTCTGGCCTCACGGAAGCGCCCGCACCCCAATCTGCACTCTGTTCCCAGACCACACCTTACCTCGGCCACCTCCACACAGGCCAGGGGGCTCCCACTCTTGCTCTCCCCCCTTGGTTTGCATTTCCCTCTCCCAGGCCAGCATCGCAGCCTGCAACTCCAGGAATCCGGTTCTAGTGCACACCCCTTCCCTGGCACTACTCCTCAGGACCCCTCCCTGCGTTGGCATTCTGGATCTTCTTTTTCATGAGTCCTGGCCCTGTGTCCGGGTCTGTCTATATGCCTAGAGCACGAGCCCCATCATTCTCTGTAAGCCTGAGGCTCCCCAGGGCAGGGCCCTAGGAGACCTGATCAGCCTAGAGACGGAGGCTGTCTCCCCCATCAGACTGGGGCTCCCAGAGGCAGGGATGGAGGTAACATTTTCTCCTCCTTGTGCCTGCTGATGCCACCTAGATGCAATAGCATGGGCCCTTCCCATGGAGGCGCAGTGCCAGGGGCCCCTCACCATGAGAACAGCGGTCTAACCCATCACTGTCCCTCAGCCAGGAAGACACCTTCTCCCGAGGTCCAACCCCTGGCAGAGCCGAGGCACTGCCCGCTGCCGGAAGCTGGGCACCAGGAACCTGTGGGGTGAGTCAAGGGTCAGCAAGGTGCCTGCCTCCCTGAGTCTCATCCTGAATCCCCACATCACCTGTCGCTGCCCCAGGGCCCATCTTACCTTCCGGTGAGTGGTGCTGGGCAGCAGGCTTCGGGGCACATCCAGGTGCTGGGCCAGGCGGTGGGCACGCAGCTGAGCCACCCAGCTCTGGAACAGGTCCTGTGATTTGATCTGCAGAGGTGATGGAGAAGGGGAGGGATGCATGAAAGGAAGGATTGCTTTCTAGAGGCAAGAAGTTGGGGCTCTGGTCCGCAGGCAGGCAGGGTCTCTCCCTATAGCACACAGCTTGTGCAAAGGTCCCCTGCGGGGAGGCAGAAACAGCTTCTGCAGGTCTCCAAGCCTTCAGCTCTGTTCCTGTTCACACAACAGCCAACAGGGCCAGTTTGCCATTGGCTATTGTACATGGTAGGAACTCCCTTCTGGTCAAACTCAGACAGACCCTCGGCCCCTGTCCCTCTCTCCTGCGTGCCCCAGTGCCTCTGACAGGCTGGGGACCAAGCCACCACCTGGCTCCCAGGGATGTCACCTTGAGGTGGTAGATGTTGTCTTCAGTGTCAAGGTCAATGCGCTGGGCCTTTTTGTTGATGGACATGACCGACAGTCGGACATCAATGGAGCCATGGAGCTTCCCCTTGGTGATCTGGGGTGGAGAGATCGGAGGGGGAAAGGGGGACTGGTTTTAGGCCACCAGGGCCACCATCACTGAGGTCACGCTAGGCTCAAGGGCCAGGCAGCAGGTTCACCCTCATGCCCAAGTCACAGTATCAGCAGGACTTGTCAGTCGTCCTCCTGCGCACAGGACACCCCGCTATGTCAAGTCACAATCTGAGCTCTAGGCAGTCACAGAGTGAGGAAAACTTTTCCCACCCTCAGGAATCTGCGAGGCTGAGAAAGGAGCACCTTCTTGGAGAGAGCCTGGGTGTCTAGGCCTTTAGTTCCTTGTTCCTGCAAGAGCGGAGGACAAGGACGAGGATGATAAAGCTCCCACGTCTTGGGTACTTATTTTACGCCCGGCGCTGTCCTGAGAGCCCTCACCAAGACAAAGACTCTATAAATGGGTGGCTGCACTCTCTCCACGGTAGAAGTGAGGAGCTGAGGCCCAGGGAAGTAACCTGCCCAAGAGCCCACACCCAATAACTGGTGTCCCTGGGATTCAGACCCTGCTCTGGGGGATTCCAGAAGCCCCCTGCCCGCGCAGGGCACGCTGGGGCCAAAGTCCTCCCTCATCCCCCAGCCGAGGCCCTGACTCACATCTTGCCGAGTCGTTGCGTAGTGAAGGATCCCATCCTCGAGCACAAAGTATCTCTGTGACGTTGCCCAGAAGGGACAGGGCCCGGGGGGCAGAGAGGAAAGGATGTGGGGAGAGAGCAACCATACAGAAGTTTCTTCTGACACACAAACAGACTGTACCCCCCGGCAACCCCACACGTCCCCGTCCGGGCGCCCCCATCCGGCCCCTCCCCTTGCCCTGCCTCCTTACCTTGTGCCAGCCCTTCAGAGGCCACTTCCTCTTCTTGAGCAGGTGGCCTTCCTGCCTCTCAGGCATTATACCCTCTGCCCCCAGCCGGCCCTGAGGCTCCTCCACCACCTCCCACAGCTCGGAGGCCTGCAGTCCAGGACAGAGTTGGGGAGCGGCCGGTGAAGCGACCACCTCTGCCTTTTTCCCCTGCGGGCCAAGCTCGGCGCGCCCGCTGCCTACTCCCCACCCTCAGACCTGCTGGGCACTGCTGGGCTTGGCGGACTGTGTGCTCTCAGCCAGGGAGGGAGGGTCCCGCTCTTGGAAGTCCATGGGGAAGGGAGTGGCCACTCCCTGCTGAGGACGTAGAGAAGTGTGGAAGGGGAAAGATGTCACCTTGTCCTGAGGGGGCCCTTGAAGCAGAAAGAGACCCTGTTAGCACAGACTCGGCTATCACCTTCCCCACCTCCAGCCGCTCTTGCACCCTCTGGGATGAGAGCCCCCGAGCACATCTTCCGCTCACCTGCCACACCTCTCCCAAGCCTGTCCCCACCCCACTCTGGGCAGGTCTCAGCGCCCGCTGCCCAGAGAGGTGGAGCGCGCAGCAGGCAGGCCGGTGCCAAAAGAAAACCTCGAAAAGTCAGCCCTGCCCCACCTTAGGCACTCACACATTCCCCAGCTCCAGGAAACACCCCATGCTTTCTCTGGAGGATTCCCTGGGGGTAATCAGAGGTGAGGCAGGGGAGTGAAGGAAGAGGCCCCAAAATAGGACAGAGGGATCCAGAGACTAGACATGTGAGATCTCAACCCAGCTCCTCTTCCACCAGGATCCCTGAGCCCAGCACCACGGCATGGAGGCTCCTCTGCCATCATCCCTTTACAGAGCCCCCCAACCTCTTGACCCCAGCTCCCCACCAATTGGCCTCCATATCCTCTAGTTCCTGGGCTCCCATTTTTCTGCCTGAGGAAATGGAGGCCTGAGACAGCCCGCATTTTCCCCTGTGCCTCCCATCAATCGCCCCCCTAGGATGCCCACTTCGGACCCTCTGTCCCCCCGTCCCCCAAGCCTCCTTTCTTTCATCCCTATCCCTGGGGCTCCTAAGAAGTGCC
This sequence comes from Neophocaena asiaeorientalis asiaeorientalis, assembly GCF_003031525.2. Classification (NCBI taxonomy): domain Eukaryota; kingdom Metazoa; phylum Chordata; class Mammalia; order Artiodactyla; family Phocoenidae; genus Neophocaena; species Neophocaena asiaeorientalis. The sequence goes on from NW_020171981.1 coordinate 3,540,633, forward strand.
ATCCACCTGGAGAGAGCGGGGGACGAGCCATTGGAGACACATGCCGAGGACTGCACAGGTCCCGCAGCAGTGCCCACAGGCGCCCTTGGCACCAGCCCTGGCCATCCTGGCTCCACGGGGAGATCAATAATGCATGAGGCTCTGTGTGTGTGAGATGGGGGAGGGGACTGGAGGGGCAAGGTTGGCCTGAAGCTGGGGGATCTTCCGGTGGAGGTGAGGCCAGGAGGGGACAGGGACGTGGTGGGGTGTGGGTGGCCAGGAGGTCAGGGCAGAGGGGCCCATGCTACCAGAGGCTGACCTGGGGGGAAAACTCCTACATTCAGCCATTGAAAGTTAACAAACTCTTCCAGCGTTTTGGGTGTCTCTGTGCCCTTTTCCTGGCTCCGTGGGATCCTGGCCCCTCATTGCTTGCGGGTGGAGGGGAGGCTCTGTTAGTAGAGGGTGCAGGTCGAGGTGAGCCAGGTGGGTGCCCCCTTTCCAGCTCCATTCCCGCCCTCATCTCTGGAAGAGCAGACCCACCAGCTTCAGGTGAATGTCCCCTTCTTGGGGAATGTCAGCTGATGCCAGCGCGGCCTCCTTACCCCAGGGTCCATGGACACCAGTGCTCCTTGGCCCGCGCACCGCTCCGCCTCTGTCACCGTCTCCGAGCCGCCAGCTCCCTGCTCACGGAGCTGAGCAGTGGCGGCAGCTGCAGCAGGAACCAGGAAGGAAGGAGACGTCGGAGCCTCCCCTCTAGCCGGATCTCCCCACCTCCCCCTCCCCTGGCCCCTCCTCCAGCCAAAGTCCGGGCAGCCGCTCAGCTCTGCCCCCCTGCTCCCCGGAGGACTCAGGGCTGAGCCGACTCCCCAGCGCCCAGAAAGCTTGGGAGTGGGAGCAGAGTCCCCAGTGGGCACAGTTCCAGATGGATCACAGAGGACTAGGGAGCTGCTGGCCCCAAGCTAGTGCTGGTGAAGAATTTGCTCACACTAGCATGGCCTTGACCCCAATTAGTACCCAAGGCCATTTCCTTATTAACCCCTGCCTCTGTTTTACATCTGAAAATAGATTGTGGAATTTGGAGCCAGCAAAGCTTTCAGGTTGACAGAAAGGGAGGGATGCCCCCGTGGAACCACAGCTGACAGTGCCAAAGGCAGTCAGCAGGGCATAGTTCAAGAGGGCCACAGTGAGGCTGTCACTGGGGGTGATGCCCCACCAGGTCAGGACCCATGGGGGCCGGAAGCACCTATGTGGTAAGACACCCCCCACCCCCCCAGCCTACCGAGTCTTTGGATGGGGGGCAGGTCTGGGGCAGTAACCACCTGGCTGTTAAAAGGCTAGCTGGAGCCAACTCTGGTACCCTTGGCCTCCCTTTGTGAATACCTTTGCCCTTCTGCTGCTCAATTCTAATTAAAAGTTACCTCTTGAGAAAGGGCTAGAATTCATTCAAATGAACATGAACTGGACTGACAGCTTTAAGTGCAGTGCAGCCACTTTCTGGAAAGAAGTGGGTTTAATGCTGTGGCTTCAGGCAATGCCAGCAGGCGAAGGATGCAATTCGAGGTTCTTCTTTGATTCCCAATATGACATAGGCCACTTCCCCAACCAGCTGTCCCGTGGGCCTTGGCTTACACATCTCTCAGGAGATGCCTGCTCTCTGTTCCATTCAGAACCTCAGCAGTCCCTGCCACCCCAGGAGGGCGTTGTTAGCACCTGGCAGGGTACTGGGAGTCAGGGAGAGCACTGGGCAGCACTGGCCAGACCAGCTCTGGCATCCAGGAGCCTCAGGGGCCTTTTAATTCAATTCCTATTGATTGAGCATCCCTGGGCAAACGGCACAGAGCTGGGCACTGTGGAAAGCTAGTCCTGAACCAGGGAAGGAAAAGCTGCTGCAGATCATCATTGCCAGAGCAGTGTCTGCCCAGGACTAGAGAAGCTGTGGCACTGCTCCTAGAGCAATGATCAACTAACTCCCCGCATCACCCGTGTCCACCCGGAATGCGCTCCAATCAAGGACAAGGGCAGGCTTCTTGTCATACACCCCTTCTCCATTAAAAACCTCCAGTTCCCTGAGACTTGGATGAGGACTCCTACTCAAGAGCCCCCAGACCCCCTTATTAAAACAGAATCCTAAAAAAAAAAAAAAAAAAAAAAAAAAAAAAAAAAAAAAAAAAAAAAAAAAAAAAACAGAATCCTGGCTTTCCCTCAGTTTTTTTTTTTTTAATAAATTTATTTTATTTTTGGCTGCGTTGGATCTTCGTTGCTGTACGCGGGCTTTCTCTAGTTTCCGCGAGCAGGGGTTTACTCTTCATTGCGGTGCACGGCCTTCTCATTGCGGTGGCTTCTTTTGTTGCAGAGCACGGGCTCTAGGTGCGCGGGCTTCAGTAGTTGCAGCACGTGGGCTCAGTAGTTGTGGCATGGGCTCTAGAGTGCACGCTCAGTAGTTCTGGCACACGGACTTAGTCGCTCCACAGCATGTGGGATCTTCCCGGACCAGGGCTCAAACCCGTGTCCCCTGCATTGGCAGGCGGATTCTTAACCACTGCACCACCAGGTAAGTCCCAGCTCTTTTGTTTTGAACCACCTGAGATGTGCCAGATACTGGACAAAGTGGGCAGCTGCCTTCAAAAGGACAAGCACTTAAGCAATGCCATTTGTGGGAGCAAGTACAGGGAGGTAACAGGCTTGGACATGGGAAGAGGAAGGATTTTCTAGGAAGAGAAGTGAGTCAGAGATGACCTTGGGAATAAGTCTACAGGGAGGATAAGCTTGTCAACAGCAAAACACAGTAAGTAAAATGCATTTCACTTTATCATAAAGCAGTGCTCCCAACTTTTCCACGACACGGCACACCCTGAGGGCGCAGAATTAACACCCAAGCACACTTGGGACCCTGATGAAAAAGCTTTAGTGTAGAAAACCAGGGCAGCATCTTCAGAGTAGGAAGAGCCTGGTTCAGTCCCTGTGCTGACTCTTGCCAACTGCATGACCTTGGGCGGGCTATTTAACTTCTCCTCCCCTTAGTCTTCCTCTCTCTGAAATGGGGATAACATGTGAGAAGTACAGGATCTAGCACCTGTAAAGGGAGCCTGGCGTAGTAGGCTCTCAACAGATGCCACTCTCAGCACAATTAATTACTCAGTTGAGCTATTCTGGCACATTGGAGCCACGGGGGGATAGGCTGGGAGGCACGTGCAGCAAGGGCAGTGAACACAGAAACCAAAGTCTTCTCCGCCTTGGACCTGGAGAATGGAAAGAGACCGCTGCTATCAGGTCCCAAGTTGGGAAAACTAGGGACAAAGACAGTGATTACAAGCCACCTCCGTTCTGAAATGGGATCCCTCTGCATCTCTGGGTTGCCATGTACTGGAAGAGATCTTTGTCAGTGAAAGCCAGGTAACAAACGCCACTCCCCACCCCAAGCTCCCCATATCTCTGACAGCCAACGGGGCAGAGCGTATTTATGGGCAGGCTGGGTACAAGAGGCTGGCTACGAGTCCAGAACAGGGTCGGGAGGATCCGGCTGCCCACTGGCTGGCATGACAGGGTCCTCCGCGTGTTGCTGTCTGACGTACCGATCCAGCAGGGCAGTCAGCCGGAGGGGCTGGTGCTGAAGCAGGGAGTGGGTCTGGGCCGTGAGGAGGGTAAGTCCTCCTACCAGCTCCCCCTGCACCAGGGCCAGGCTGGGGAGCTTGGAGTAGTTGATGAAGCCCTGCCTGCTGAGGATGGTGTCATCAACGCAGCCACCTGGAAGAACACAGGATCAGCGAGGCTCCCACAAATGCTTCTCTTCTCCAAAAATAATGGTCCAACCCTAGGAATTTACTCTCCATTGCCCTTTTCTACCTCCCAGCCTTCCCCCAAATCTGGTTCCCACTTGTGCCCCGCCCCACTCCCACTGTTTCAGATGAATCCTCTCCCTTCCTTCCTAACTGTTCCCTAGAATCCCTTACATAATACATCTACCTGGTCCAACCCCCACTAAGTCACTGTTTCCTAAACTTCCTTGAAGAACCATGGAGTGTGTGTTTGGGGCGGGGGGATGGGGTGGGGAGAGTCTGTATAATAAACACAGATTCCTGCCCCCAACACAGACCTGTGAAATCAGTATTCTCTGAAAGAAGCACCTCCAGGGACTCTCGGCATCAGGGGAGTCTAGGAAACATTGCTCACTATCCCTCAGCACCCTTCACTTGGGCTATTTGTTTTAAGTATCTTTGTCTTTGCGGGTTTCAATACCCACTACCCCCTTACTAGACTCAAGGTGTCTGAACTTCCCCTCCGCGAGTGACACACACAAGCAGCCCTCATCAAATGGTGCCACTGACGCAGGCTCCATCGTGAGAGGGTGTCCCCTCCAAGCATGTCCACAGTTTTACCCACACAAGCCTTGAAGATGGCAGCAGGCTGCTCTAGCACCCACTCCCTTCACCCTCACCCCCAACTGGCAGGGGAGCCTGCTCACCCAACAGCGGCAGGAAAGGCACACTCTTCAAGATTCGCACCATCTCCTTGACCTTGGGCTCTTCACTGACCAGCAGCAGATTGTGCCCCACAAAAAGGGGCAGCAAACTTGGGTACTTGGAATCTTCCAGGAAGGACTTCAGGATCTGGAACAGCAAGAAAGAAGGGCTTACTGGGGTCAAGTAGGAGAAAGAGTCACCCACCTTGGTCACAGGCCACACCAGGCTGAGGGCTCAAGCCAAGGGTCTCCTCAAACCCTAATCACAGATTAGGCCCCGGACTAGAGGGCTGCCGTGGCAGGGAGGAGTCAGGAGTGCCACATCTTGGGAGAGATGCTGGGGTTTGAGATGGGGGTGAGGGAGGGGAATACGGCAACCCACGCCAGGGGGCCGTTCTCTACCTGGTTGGGGAAGACCTTCATCAGGATCTTGTGCCTCCGCAGCCGGTGCCGCATGAGAAGCTTGTCCTCCGCGCTCAGAGCCACGTTCTGGCAGACAGCTATCATTCGGTTGTCTCGGAAAACTGCTGCTATCTCCCGACGGAGGAGCCGGACGAGGCCTGTCTCCTGCAGTCAGAAAGGGAGGACCAAGGGGATGTAAAATGCCCCATCTCCTTACACCCATTACTCCCTCAGGGACAGGCGCTGGAGCTTCCAGTGATGCCCTAACGAAGATCAGGGTACAGGCAGGAGAGCTGGGCCTCTAACTCTGAGACATGTTCTATCTCCCACTCCATCCTTTCATTTCCATTTGATAACCACAGGCTTTACAGCAGTGTTTTTATTTTTTTAATTTTAAAAAATTTTATTATTGGGACATCCCTGGTGGTCCAGTGGGTAAGACTCTGCGCTCCCGATGCAGGGGGCCTGGGTTTGATCCCTGGTCAGGGAACCAGATCCGGCATGCATGCTGCAACTAAGAGGTCCACATGCCGCAACTAAAGAAGCCCACAGGCTGCAAGGAAGATCCCATGTGCCACAACAAAGACAAAGTGCAGCCTAAATAAGTAAATAAATATACATTTTTAAGTTTTTGTTATTATTCTTTTTGGCTGCATCGTGTGGCTTGTGGGATCTTAGTTTCCCAACCAGGGATTGAACCCGGGCCTTGGGCAGTGAAAGCACGGAGTCTTAACCACTGGACTGCCAGGAAATTCCCTAGAGCAGTGTTTTTAAAACCTGAGAATGCTCAGTCCCCTTGAACTGGACAGCAGTCTGACCCAGCAAACATTATTTTGCTAATAATACTGTCAAAATCATTTAATTATCCCTGACACTGTGCTCAAGCTGAGTTATTTTACCAATTATAAATACAAGATCACTCTTTTGCAATGTTAATTCAAAATTGAGGTATCTTTACAGAGCAAGACTTCGTTTTCTCAAGACAGTATTTCTCAAAGTTGAGAACTTGTGGAGCTGAGAACCACCATGAAGTTCCCAATTCTCCACTGGTCTTTTTCAAGGACAAAAAACCTCGTGTTGTTCCTCTAAGAAAACACGGAAGCTTCAAGACGGGAGCGATGTTCTCTCCTACCTCCGCCTGTGTGGATAGCTTTCACACACACATTTTTGGAGACAAGAATGAAGGAAATCCAGGAACCCTGTCCAAACCACAGAGCCCAAAAGGCCGACGCAGAATCAAGTGCAGATTTCATGTGAAAGCATCTGGACTACAGGATCAAAGTGGGGAAGTAATGATGTGGATGACCATGTCCTGGAGTGCTACTTCATTATGGCCACAGAGACAAGATCACTTTAATCCACCATCCCACCACCAGGCGACATGCCCAGCCTGTTTCTTACCTCCTGGGGGGGCCTGGGAGGGGGCGGCAGGCATCTGGGGTTGACAGCAGGTTTGGGGGGGATATACTCAGTCACAGCCATCAACTTCTGCCGTTCAAAGTGCATCACACGACGGTGACGGGTAACAGCCTTGGAGCCATAGCGGACAAGCTGGCGGATGGGCAGCTGGCCTGGGAGAAGAAACGGCCATATGGTGAGAAGCAGCCTCTTAGTCTGCACCAGATGGACAAAACCCACCCCCTAGGCACAGACAACCAGAGTTCACAGAGCTAGCCTCAGCACTGAGTGGGACAAGGAACTCTGCTAGAAAGCGTGAATCCCCGAACCTTCTCTTCTCTTTAATTGGTGACCTTAGCTCAGGTGCTTGATCCTTGGAGGTGCCCATTTCTCCAGCTCTTTATGCAAAGAGATAAGGAAAAAATGAGAACAAAGGAGAAAGTATTTTGAATACATTTTAAAAAGGAGGAGAGAGCTGGGCAAATGTTTTCTTAAATGACCAAATAAAAATTTAACTTTGAGAGCCATATGGCCTATCGCTACTACTCAGCTCTGCCACTGTATGATGGAAGTAACCATAGACAATACGTAAACAAACAGATGTAGCTGTGTTCCAATACAACTATGTAGGAAAGATGGTGACCAGCCCTGCCATAGTTTGCCAACCCCTGCTATAAGCCAGTGGTTCTCAAAGTGTGCACCACGACCACCCCTCCCCAACCCAACATCAGCATCACCCAGGAACTTGTTAGAAAATCAAGTTCTCGGGCCCCGTCCTAGATCTACTGAGTCAGTAGCTCTGGAGCGGAGCCCAGAAAACAGTGTTAACAAGCCCTCCAGGTGATGCTGATGCTGGCTAAAGTTTGAGAACCACTGCTCTATGCATTGTTCCTTCCCCCATGATTTGAAGCAAGAGGGAAAAGTTATACTGTCCTCACAGCTCCCCGAAACAAGTCTCCCTCCTCTCTACGCTTCTTGTTTACAGGCATTGCTGGAGAGCACCCCTCAGAAGACAAGGGAGCCACTCGAAAGCCCTAAGCCAAGGTAACCGCTTCACGCTCAACAAAAGGACCCAAGCTAGAGCTTCCCACTTTCAGCCCTTCCCAAGGCCGGAATGGGATCTCAGAGAAAGGTGCAGCCAGAAGGTGGCTCTAACAGTCAGAGAGCATGGAGATTTGCTTAAGTGAGAGGTTTTCTTGCCAGTGGCCACAAAACCTAACTGTTAAGTTAGATCAGATGGAACAAGATTTTTCAAAAATTTTCGCAGTTTTATTGAGATATAATTGACACACATGGAACCAGATTTTAATCTCTCTCCTGCCACTTACTAGCTGTGACCTTGACCAGTCACTCAATTGGTCTAAACTTGAGTTTCTTAATCTGTAAAGAGGGGAAGATAATGCCTTCTTCAAAGGACACTTTAAGGTTTAAATGAAATAATACATGTAAAGTACTTATCACTGTGCCTGACCTATATTACGTACTCAAAATCATTCATTAAACAAATATCTATAGCATGCCTATTAATGTCAGGCACCATGCCACATGCTGGCTATGCTGAATGAACATGGGTTCTGCCATTATGGAGTTTATAGTCTAACAGAGAAAACAACAAATAAAGAAATGCTAACTTAGATTGTGATAAGGCGAAGGGGTCGGTAAACAGGGTGAGAGATACAGATTTAACAGGGGAAACCTTTGCGGAGGGTGGCGAGGGAAGGCCTGAGATGACATTTAGGCTGAGACCTTAAGGAATCTCTGGAGGCAGAAAGAGCTGGGTGGTGGGCTAGAGAAACCCCAAACAAGGCAGGGGGGCTGGGGCGTCGAGAATAAATTCTCTGGCTGTCGCTGACGTTTTTGCTGTGTAGAGTCCGGACTCACAGGAAATTAGATGGGGGAAGGAGGCCGGCGATCTAGCTGGGGTCAGGGGTCATCAGAAGGTGTCTGGGATCAGAGATTTCGGGAGGGGATTAGTAGTAGAGGAGGGAGACGACTAGAGAGCATCGGCCGGAACGCGCCGAGAAGACGTGGGCCGCTCCTTACCCGCTTGGGGCAGGAGACCCCCTCGCAGCGTCCTAGCCACGGCCGCAGCCATCGCCACCGGAAGAACGGCCGGGAGCCTAGCGAGACGGAAGGAGCTAAGGATTGTGGGTAGTCCCAGGGCCGGAAGCGGAGGGCGGAGCCGCCGGCTGGAGCAGCAACACGAATGCGCCGAGCCCGGCACCGGCGAGCCCGCCCTCCCGGATGACCCATCTGGCGTCCAGTCTCCTAGCAACGACGCTAGACTCCTCCAACCGCTCTTGCCATCCGCACGCGCCACCATCTACCTACAAGCCCCCTGTAGGCGGCCAGTGAAGCCCCTATACACCCCTCAAACTCCAGACCCTCCACTTCGATTTACTTTCGTCTTCTACGCCACCCCAACAATTTGCTCTGAATCAACCCCTTTCCTTTGTCCCCCAATTCTCTGAGCTCTATCCTCATACCATCCTGGGTTCCTCCATTCCCAGGGGCTGTCCAAGCTGCTCTGCTCCTCTTCGTTCAAATCCCTCCCCAAGCCAGCAGCTTTTAGATCATGCCTGGAGGTGAGTAGAGAGGTGGGATGTTGGGTAGAACAATTGACTAACAGTAGAGTCAGGCCTCCAAGAATCAGGAAATGTAACAATTGAACCCTTCTTTTCACAGATAAGCCTACCCAGAGTCCAGAGGAAGGCGGTGTGTGCATTACTGAAGCCCTTATCACTAAGCGGAACTTGGCCTTCCCCGAGGTTGAGGACCTGTCAGAGAAGATGTGAGTGCATGGGAGAGGAAAGGGGTGCTGGAAGATTGAAACACACAGGATGACCAGTCCCCTGAGCTCTACTGATCTGTCAACTTACCTTTCTTTGTCCCTCTCTTTACTTAACTCCACACATTCAGTCAGTGGCAATGTCCCACTTATTCTCCCTCCTTAAAAATCATTCTATTTCTTTTTCACCATGCCCACTCAATTGTTTTAAGTCAGGGTCTTAAATAAGTCATCACCTCTCAACAAACTCCTAATTAGTCTCTCTACCCCCAGTCCAGGCACCTTATACTGTTGCCAAAGTGATCCTTTTAAATGACAAATCTGATAGAACCTGACTCCCTGGTACCTCCAGAATAAAATCCAAACACCTTAGCCTGAGTTGACCTCTGCTGCTTTTTCAGCCTTATTTCTTGCGACTCTCCATAAGTGTGTGATTTCTCTAAGACCCCGTGTTCTCACATCTTAGCACCTTACTACTCAGAGTGGTGCTGGGATGAGTGGGAAGCATCTGCATCACCTAGGAGCTTGTTAGAAATGAAGAGTCTCAGGCCCACCTACTGAATCAGAATCTGAACTTTAACAAGACCCCCTAAGGGATTCATGGGCACATTAAAGTTCAAGAAAGTCTGGATTCGCACATACTATACCTTCTGCTTAAAATGCCTTCTCCTCATCCCCCCTCACCTTCCTGGCTAACGCCTACTCATATGTCACCTCCTCCAGGAAGCATTCCCTGAACACCCCAGTCTGAATGCAGTGTATAATCCATGGACTCCCTTAGTCCCTTGCACATGCCTCTGTCATCCACTTGTCATAGATGTTTGGCCAGCTTCCCTAGTAGTGACGGGCAGGGACTCTTTCATTTGTCTCTGATGGGCACTTAGTAAATGGGGATTAATGAATGGGTAGGTGGAACAAGTGATCTTCCCTCCGTGGACCACTCAGAAGGGAGGTGAGGAAGGATCTTCCTGCAGAGATTGTCCCCTCTCTGTCCCAGCCCAAGCTGGCTGGAGGAAGTCTTCCCCTGCCTCTGCAGGAACCGTAAGCTACCATCACCCAGTTTCCCAGTCCAAGGGCCCTTACTCACCTCTCACTCTTATCCCTCCCAGTGCTACTGACAGATACCCAGGTCTCCAAGTCAACCCAGGTTCCCCGATCTAGACCCCGCCTCATGAGTCAAGCAGGTGTCCCTGACATCTGAGCAATCACTGAGCCATCCACCCCCTCCTTGAAACACCCTCCCCTCCGTCTTCCTCCTAAGAGACCACAGAAGTGGCCTTGTTAGCCAACCCTGCTGACCGTTTGCCCAGGTTCCACACGCTTGCTGAACTGCAGACTGTCCGCCTGGACCGGGAGGGAATTACCACTATCAGGAACCTAGAAGGCTTCCAGAATCTTCACAGCCTCTATCTGCAAGGGGTAACTTCCTGCCTCCTGCCCTTACTCCTCCCTGTGGACAGGACTGCATCCCCTGTGGGCCAAGTCTGTCTAATCTGAAAGGAGCCAACCAGGTCATCTTGCCCATTTACTGGTGTTCAGGCAGGCAGACCTTCATAGAAACTGTTTCCAGATGAATCAGGAATTATCTTGAATTGAAAGACCAATCCACCGAAAAGACATGCTGACCATGCTCTTGAGTCACTGTTTTTTTGTCAGACAATTCTCTTGTTCTAGAAGTCCTTCTTGATGTCTGCCCTAAATCTCTCACGTTATATAGCTCAAGTCCATTTCCTGTTTTGAAAAAAAGGAAGAAGGAACCACGAGATTCCTCAGCATCCTTCAGAACCTTGAAGGCTTTTTGGTGGTGGTGGTAGTGGGGGTGGGTGGGTGGTTGATCTCCAGCCTCCCTCAGGTTGAATATACCCAGATCCCTTAACCTTCCCCCACAGAAACTTGACAGACCAAAGTACTATAGGTACACTGTCCCCTCCATGTGTGTAATCCACCACCAAAGCCTTTTCCCTTTCCCTGTTTCCCCTTGGTTTCCTTCTCTGATGTCCAGGTCACTCTTTGGTTGTGGGGTGATCAGGGTACTTAAATCAAATTTAGCCCAGTCCCAAGTTTATGCCCTCAACCATCCACCTGGAGAAAACAAATCATCCCAAGGTAATGACAACCAGTTCAAGAAGTGGGATGATCATTCCCAAAGTGCCATATCTCCAGCCTCAAGAGTAGACATGGTCTTGGGGCTTTGTCCCTTTAAAAGGCCCCCCATTCAGCTGACCTCAGCTTGGTTTCCCCAACTCGGTTTCTTCCTGCAGAATAAGATCGAGCGAATTGAGAACCTGGCCTGCGTCCCCTCCTTACGGTACGTGGTGCCAGGGCTCAGGCAGGGTGGGGGGAGGGAAGAAGAGGGAGGATGAAGGGGAGGAACCTGGTAATACCCCCAAAGAACTGGCTCAGATCTCCCCAAGCCCAGCTGCTGGTCAGCCGAGGACCCTGCAAGCCTAGCTCTGCTTCCCTCACCCCAGAAGGCCATGCGTCCCCACTTATCATCCGGCTGCCTAGCCAGGGGGCCCCGGACGCCTGGTGCCCCTGTCCCCCGCTTCAGCTGTTCTGTGATTCAGCTGTCTCTCCCCCTCCCTTCCCCTACAGCTTCCTGTCTCTGGCAGGAAACCGAATCAGGCAGGTGGAAAACCTCCGTGACCTCCCACACCTCCAGTTTCTGGACCTTTCTGAGAACCTGATAGAAATACTGAAGCTGGGTAGGAACGTCCTTGCCCTGGCTCATGGAATAAGTCCCGGTGGTGCCCTCCCTCCTCTCTGCTCTCCCTCCCCTTGCCCGCATTATCAGCACGTCCTCCGGGTCTCTGGGGGGCTGTGCAAAGAGGCGGTGGCTTTAGACAGGAAGGTGGGTGTGAGAACCTCATTATTCCTCTCTTTGCCGTGTGCAGACGAATTCCCCGAGAGCCTTCTCATCCTCAACCTGACTGGAAACAGCTGCACCAACCAGGAGAGCTACAGGTGAGGAGGAAGTGAAGGTGGGAAGAGAGGGGTGATGGCCTGCAAACCTGGGGGGGCCGTCCCTGGCACCTTCACCCTCACTCCAGCTCGAGTTGGGCCCCTTTGGCCTTCCCACCCCCCATAACTCCACTTGGGGCCTGCCCTCAGCTGGCTGGGCTGACCACAGGCCTATCTTCCAGCTCGAGAACACCTCCCCTCCTGGTGTGGCTGCTGTGGCTTGTGTCTGTGCATCCACCCAGGCTCCACGCGCAGGCGTGCCCTCCTGGGTGGTAGCCTCTGTTCTTTCTGCCCTGCAGGAGGCTGGTGACAGAAGCCCTGCCACTGCTGCTGGACCTAGACGGGCAGCCTGTGGCAGAGCGCTGGATCTCGGATGAGGAGGATAAAGCCTCAAGCAATGAGGACGAGGAGTTCCCAGAGCTGAGAGGCCCGTTCTGCTCAGAGCAAGGTGACCCTGCTTTCCAAGGCTTGCAGCCTCCTCAGAGCACACCCCTGCCTGCCCTGTGGGATCTGGGAGAAGCTAAGACAGCGGTGGTGTCTGGGGACGTGGTCCCAGGGCCAGACCAGTCTGGGCATGCAGGTGACTTGTTCCCCCCCCACCCCATCTTAGGCTCCTCCTCATTAGGGATGGTAGGGGAGAGTCTGTTCCTGCTAAGCCCGGGGCTCCATCTACCACGCACCGTCCTGGCCCCTCACAGGCTTCCTCAAGGAGCTGGAGCAGGAGATGAGCAGGCACCGGGAGCACAGGCAGCAGACAGCCCTGCTGGAGCACCTACTGAGGGTGGAGATGCGGCCAGCCCTCACCGACCTCCCACTGCTGCCAGGGGCGCCCATGGCTGGGAACAGCAGCCCTTCCGTCACTCCCAGGCAAGGGAAGGAGACATCCCCGGAGCCCGTCTCCTTGCCACAAGCCTCTTCTGCCATCAAGAAACCATGCCGTCTGGCTTCCAGGAGCCAGCAAAGCACTGTTCAGGCAGGGAAGGGGGCCAGAGCGGCCGCAGCCGCCAAGACCTCGCCGGCTGGGGCCCCCAGCATGACCAAAACTGTGACCAAAAAAAGCAAGAAGTGAAGCGCAGCCCATCGCTACCAACAAAGCCCCAGGAACACGGAGAAACAAGGGGTGGAGTGGGTCTCCCCTCCCCCTCAGAGCCCTCGCCTGTGACAGGAGCCTGTCCCCAATAAAGTATCTCCAGGCCCTGCATGTGTCTTCCATGTCACTTAGGGGAATCTCAGGGGAAGCTGTCAGTAAAAGCACCCAGAAACAGTGGAAGGAATACAGAGCCTGATTCTAAAGAATAGGATCTTGCAGGAACTACCCAAGGGACTGGCACCCGTCTCAGGCCATCTCGCGGTGCACACATCGCCCCCCCTAGGGAGTGCCCTTCGGAGATTCCGGTCAAGGACCAAAAAGCCGTGGTTCTAATCCTCCCCACGTAGCGGCCACCTGCTGTGCCAGGCATGCATGCTCCTCCGTGTACACACACCCACACGCCTGGGGGCCACCTCCTCTCCCCACAGGGCCCCCCAAGACCTTCACCAAGTCAGAAAAATGCACCGCCCAGCAAGGCACCCAGAGGCCCTGCAGCCGCCTCAGGGCTGCCCTTTGCCCTCTCTCGGCTCTCCCACGCCCACTGGCCCTGGACACTGAACGAGGAAATAGAACACATTTATTAAGGCAAAGGCTAACCCGGCCACTCAGAACAAGGCGGAGGCGGTGAAGGGGTTGCTCTGTCCCTCTACCCCAGGGGTCCTGTGCCCACTGTAGCCCGCTGCACCCCAGGCCAAGCCGGGAGGAGCCGGGCTCAGGCATATACCCGGCTCTCCTTCTCCACAAAGGCCTGGAAGAGGCCGCCCAGCTCCTGGGGGGGTGGGGCCCACTCCCTGGCCAGCAGCCCCCGCACAGCCTCCAGGCCTTCCTGCTCCAGGTCCCGCTGCTTCTGCCGGAGCTGCTGCCCACGATCCTGCCCGGGAAAGGTAGCGCTGAGTCCCTGGGACCGGCTTCCCTCCGGAAGGGGGGCGTGGCTGCCGTCTCACAGAAGCAGGAGAAAGGACGGAGCACCCAACATTCTCCTGGACAGCTGGCTTTGAAGGGAGAGACTCCTCTCCCCAGCTCTGCAGTCTTTCCTCCAATCCCAGGTCCCCTCACGTTTCCAGAGTCCCAGCTGGGAGTGGGGGATTCCCTGGGGGTTACCTGCTCACTCTCCATCAGCCCCAGGGCCACCTGGTGTCCGCGGTAGAGGGCGTGCCGGCGATCCACCTGAGTCTGGAATCGAGGCAGGCTCCGAACAGGGTCCTGTGCTCCAAAAGTGGGGGACAGCACCTGGGGGACCTGGGCCGCTCCCACACCGAAGATGAAAGGTTTGAACACCGACCTGATGGGACAGGGATGGAAGGATTGAGGGCTATCACACCCTTCCGTCTCCCCTGCCTGGCCCGTTCTCCCCAGCCTTCCCCACACTCTCACCGGGACGGGTCTGGCGTGGCAGTGAGGAAGTGGACGCAGGGCTGTGTGGGGTCCTGGGGCAGCACGGACACCATGCTGGCCGTGGTGCGGAAGCCTCCGGAGTCCATACAGATGCCACTCTCCTTGCTCCTGAGGATGCCCATCATCGCCTCTGCCGTGATGCCCCCTGCCAGGGCAGAAGGGGGCCCTCCGGCCTCAGACTAAGCCCCCTGAAGCTGTGGGAGGGGAGGGAGGCCGGCCCCCACCCCATCCACTCACTGACCTTGCCGTTGCTGCAGCAGCTCCTGCCCGGCCCGGAAGCGGGCCTTGGCAGCCTCCATGCGCACAGGCTGCTGGGTCAGGGAGAAGGTCTGGGCAAAGTCAAAGGCACCCTGCCCACCCCACCAGCCCTGGGCCCGGGCATGGGGCCGGAGCTCAGGGTGTTCTGCTGAGATGTCTGTGCCGATGCTCAGCTGGTTGGAGATGTTGCGGGCCCCCTCTGCGGAGGAGATGGGGAGTCGCTCATTTATCGTTAAGCCCCTGTCCTGTGCCAGGGTTTCAGCTAGGTGCTGAGAACACAGTGGTGAAGGGAACAGACAACCCTCGTGGAGGGGGAGACAGACAAACCGATCACAGAAATAACTGTGAGCTTGCAGCTGTAGTGAGCATCAAGAAGAGGAACCTGCTTGCGTTTAAGGGAGAAACCTGGCCACCAGGAAGTCCAGGAAGGCTCCCCAGAGGAAGCGGCAGGGTGGAGCACAAGAGGACTCAACCAAGTGAGGGGGGAGGATAAGTTCCTGAGTGGACTCATTTCCCATCTCCCTGGATGCCCCCACCACCCGAGACATTTGCTCCTGGATCGGGCCTTCCCTGTCCCCAGCACTGTTCCCACCCCAAAAGGGGAACACCTCTGGGAGGCAGGCCCCAGCACCAGGCCCCTCACCCTGGATCCTCTGCGCAGCCCACAGCCTCCCCGCCGTCTCCAGCACCCATGCCTCAGTCCGGTCGGCCAGCAGGAATGTGTTGTGGTAGCAGAATGGCATGGGGTCCTCCCGGCAGCTGCCCCCCTGCCCGTAGCGCTCCAGCAAGCCTGTGATCACGTGCAAGGCCTCCTGGGCTGAGCTGCCACGTTCTAAAGCCAGCCTGGCACAAACAGAGTCCAGGGGACAGAGGGCGATGGGGTATCAGTGGCTGGTGGCAGAGCTTCAGTGGACAGAAGAGGCCCAGAGAGGTTTGGTGACAGGCCCAAGTCACAGAGAAAATCGGCCAACATTGGTTGTATTAAGCACATATAGGCCAGTGGTTTTCAAGCTGTGCTCTAAGGGGTTCATGAAAAGGACTGAAACATATTCTTGGAGAAAGAAGTGCCCTGAGCCCTCCAACCTCTTCAATCAGAGCTGCTCCATGTTTAGTGGTTTTACAAATCAAAATTCTCGTGAGATTTCATTTGAAAAAAATTTCACTTCTATTGAAAAAAATTTTAAACCACTGTCCTATTTCTGGGTCAGCAGAAGCCCAGAGATGGCCACACTTGGGAGCTCCTTACCAGACTGTGGAGATGGGGCCAAGAGAGGGGCGGGGCAGGGACAGCCTCCCTGGAGATGATGACAAAGTGGGCAGAAAGGGGGAGGCGCTTGTGAACCAGGCTTGGGGGCAGGGCAAGGAGGATGGCCTGGGTCAGTACTCAGCCCCAGATTTCTGGTATATTGACGGGATGAGGGAGGCAGGGTCCACACCTGAGTAAATCCATGCCCAGCAGGGCTTCCCCTGTCCCAACTGGCTCCTTGGTCCACACCGCCTCGTTGCCAATGCAGACACCATGCTCATTGGCACCCATCTCAGCCCCCCACAGCCAAGAAGGGCGGCTCAGGATCACAGCATGGGTCTTTGACACCTGTTCCACCTCAATGTAGGTGCACTGGAGATAAGGGAGGAGAAAGGGAGAGTCCACTCAGAAAGGAGGAGGTACCTATAAAGTGGTGGCACTTATGCCCATCACCTTACACAGTCCTTCGCGGAAGGTCTTATTATTCCCATTTTACAGATGAGGGAACTGAGGTCGACAGAGGCTAAATAATAGGTTAGGTTCCGGTCGGTGGACTCAAAGCTCATGCTCATTTCACCACATCTGGCAGCTTCCCAGGTGGGGGGAGCAGAGGAGGAAGGTCTTAGAAGAATGCCTAGTTCTGCCACAACTCCCAGCACCCTATAAGGCCTAACCCACCTGGAGCCGGCTCCCAGGGACGTGAGTGCCTGCCGGTACAAACACCACCTCCTGCACCTCTTCCCGGGGCCGGTCAGAGTTCTTGGCAAAGATCACAGCTGGGATGGCCGAGGCCGGGGGCACCGAGACAAAGCAGTCGCAGGAACATGGGGTGTCAGGGCTCCACGATGCCATCTGCGGAGAGGTGGAGATGAGTGTGTCCCTCTCGTGCCACCTCTCCATTATCCTGAGCGGGGCGCAGTCCTAGGGAGCCCTTCTCCCAACACGTGAGACACTCAGGGAAGGCACTGCCGTCGGGTTTTGGACGCTCAGCACCGCACGCACACTCGATGCCCGGCGTGCGCGACGGAGACGCCCACTCTCGCCAGGCTCCAGACTTGGGAGCCAGCAGACGGGCGCAGACCGCATGCTCCGAGGGCCGTGCTCTCCCAGAAGTCCTGACCCTTCAGGGCAGTCGCGGGAGCGTCTCCCTCGCTGCCCAAGCCCTCTCCAAGAATCGCACGCCACTCTTCTGTCTGCCAGTTTCTCGCTTCCCCGATACTGTATGCCCCTCACCCTCTCTCCCTCCAGGATCCGCAGCCTAGTCCCGAGCGCCACTTCCTCCGCTTCGGGTAAGGTCGGTCTCAAGGGGCGGAGGCTCCTAGATGACCTGGAAGGCTTTGGGCCTGGGGGCGGAGTCGGAATCGAGCGCCTGCAGTTCCTTAATTTTCCACCAGGGCGCGCGCCAGCACCACTTCTTGGAGCGAGGCGGCCTTCGGAGTCCTGCTGGCTGCCTGCCCTACCCCGGGCGCAGCTTTCAGGCCCGATAAAGGCTGCGACGAATCCGCTAGCTCCTCCAATGGGGCCAGTGTCGGGAGAGGGAGCTGGGGGGTGGAAAGGAGCCCACGTGAAAGAGGAGGAAAGAAAAACTTGGCTGATTTGTTAGAGAACGGGGAATGCTAGGGCATCCGGAGATGACGGAAGAACCTCAGCTACTTGTGACCTGGTTTGAATTACAAAGGTACAACGCCAGGCTGGTGCCCCCTCCCCCGCATCCTCTGTCCTGTCCCTCCTACTCCTCCCCATCTCCCACCTCCCACTCCCCAACCCCTCGGAAATAAGATCTATAAGAGTGGTCACACAGGAAATAAAGACGCAGACGTAGAGAATGGACTTGAGGACAGGGGGAGGGAGAAGGGTAAGCTGGAACGAAGTGACAGAGTGGCATGGACATATATACACTACCAAATGTACAATAGATAGCTAGTGGGAAGCAGCCACATAGCACAGGGAGATCAGCTCGGTGCTTTGTGTCCACCTAGAGGGGTGGGATAGGGAGGGTGGGAGGGAGACGCAAAGGAGATATGGGGATATATGTATACATATAGCTGATTTACTTTGTTATACAGCAGCACCTAACACAACATTGTAAAGCAATTATACTCCAATACAGATGCTTAAAAAAAGAGTGGTCACAGGTCAGGAGGTGTAGGAATAAGTTAATGCATTTTTTAAAGGCACATAGGCACAAAATCCATCCGACCTCCAAAAGGCCAATTCTGCCCCACAGTGCTCAAACTCACTGGAGGTTAGCTTTGAAAGGAAATTTGGAAATTTCTAGCCCAAAGATTTGGAACTGAAACAGCAAGGGAGAAATCCTGGCCAAGGGGGCACATATCCATGTGGAGGTAGACTCCGAGCCCAAATGTTCTGCTTCCCAGGTCATTTTCCTCTATAAACCATCTCCATAACCAGCATTTAAGCTAATGCATCTCACACCCTCTTGCTCTATGGAGCCCTCCAGGAAAGGGGGGAGGGGAGACACTGCAGATTATGTACTTCTTCCACATCCACCCTGCCAACCAATCAGGGCTGCTGATTGGAGCCCTGGCCACAGCATCCCAGCCTGTGGTCACTCCTGGGATGGGAATGAAGGCTGAGGTCGAGGTTTCCCCAGGAGGCAGGCTGCGGGCAGGTGTGCTGGGTGATGGCCGGGGAAGACCTGCCAGATAAGGCTGTTGGGACATCTGAAATCTGAGATATTTTCTGATTTCCTCTAGATAAACAAGAATGATTCCCAAGAGGGTGCTGTCTCCAGGGAGATGGACTTCACTTTCAGAAAGGGGACTGCCACTTGCACAGAAGGTTGACCTAGAAGCTGGGCTGGAGGCGGAGAAGAGCACTACCCGGAACTGTGCAGACTGGCATCTCATCCTGCTCCTGCTATGATATAGCTCCGCGGGTCTCTTCGGGCAGGTCACTTTACCTGCCAGGGCCTCAGTTCCTCCAATAGCAAGTGAAGGCATTGGACTAGATCAGTGGTTCTCAACCATGGTTGGGATGAGGAGGGATTAGTTTTCAACGACGCAACTCCCATTGCACAACACAATATAATACTTCACTTCTCCAAGTGTCCTCGGATTGCCAGCATCAGCGTTATCTGGGAGCTTGTTAAAAATGCAGAATCTCAGGCCCCACCTCAAACCTACTGAATAGGAATCTGCGTGTTAACAAAACCCCCAGGTGTAAAGTTTGAGAAGCTCTGCTCTACTGCACCCCCAAGGGACATAATTCGGTGGGATGTTGGGGAGTGAATTGGAACATCTGGAAAAACTCCATGGGTGACTCTAATATGCCCTCTACCGGGTGGGAGCAACTGGACTATTTGGCGCCTGAGATTCTTTTCAAACCTACACTGCAGGTGCTGAGCAGCCAGACTCGCCAGGATTAATGGGAGGTGAAGGCTGCTTCTGGTGTGATGTATGGGGTGGGGGTCGGGAGGTTGCCATTGGACGTCATTCCAGAAGCAAACATCAAGACTGTGTGGTGATAAACGTGAGTCCCCGAGGTGGCTGACCTGAAAGCCGGTTCACATCCTGAACTTCCCCAGCTGCCCGCTGGGGGTCAGGACCGGGCAGGACAGCACAGTCCCAGGCTGCAGTCCCCAGGCTGCAGGTTCCTCGGTCACTTTCCCATTCCTGACTTCACTCACGCACCCGAGAGGGATTCTATTCCCACTTCCCAGGAGAGGAGAGGGTGACTCAGAGACGTTGCCCAGAGGGCCAGCCCAGGTGTTTTGACTTCCCAAACTCCCTCTCAGCCCCTCCAGGACTGTCCTGCCAGGGGTGCCAGAACTGAGGAGTCAGAGGTAGCCTCGGGCTCCATTGCGGACGGGGGTGGGGGGGGAACCCACCAAAGGCCCCCGATAAGAACGCAGGTCAGGGCTTCCCTGGTGGCGCAGTGGTTGAGAGTCCGCCTGCCGATGCAGGGGACGCGGGTTCGTGCCCCGGTCCGGGAAGATCCCACATGCCGCGGAGCGGCTGGACCCGTGAGCCATGGCCGCTGAGCCTGCGCGTCTGGAGCCTGTGCTCCACAACGGGAGAGGCCACAGCAGTGAGAGGCAGAAGGAGCTGCGAGGGGAGGAGGGGCAGTCCCAGCCCTGCCCAGACAGGCCCAGCCGGCCCCACAGCTGCCCTCACAGCTGCCCTCCTGTCCCTGGGGGCAGCAATGGGGGACAGCAGGAGAGGACTCCCCAGGCTCCTGGGGTCTAAGTCCGCCAGAACCAGGAAGACAAAAGCGGAGCCCCAGGGAGTGGGATGGGCCTGAGGTCCCCGTAACACGCCTGTCCCTCCTCCACCCAGGCAGACAGAAACAAACATTTGGCCCCCTCAAGTGGTCTGCTTTCCTCTGTAACCCCTAAATCATTCTGATGCCCCCATTTAAGAAACTTTGTGACCCCAGACTCTCCCAAACAAGTGGTGGAATGGGCCAGCCTGGGTACCATATTTGGCTCTGAGAAGTTGGGTTAGGGTTAGAGTGGGGGGAAACAGGAATCCCACTGGGGTAGATGATAATTCTGGCCAAGATGTAGGATGGAAAGGTGAAAGAACGTAATACCCTACTCTGCCCCCTTGGAGCCAAAAACTGATCCTCTGTCAACTTTCCTAGGTTTGGGGCTCTGGAGCCATGAGGCTTTTACTCATCTGACGTGTGTTAGGCACCAACTGCGCACCAGGTGTTTGAGCAGCCTGGGAAAGTGTGCATATCCGGGGGTTCGTGATGGGTCCAGTGAGGAAATTCTGTGCACACCGTGGTTGCATAACTGTGGCAGGTCTCTAGCTGGGAGTTGCACTAGGAACCTTTCCCTCATGCTTTTCAGCTGGGTGGGAGCCCATCAGATATCTTGGCTGCCTTTCATCACCTTGTCCCTGATAGGGATCATCCTGGGTGAAGAAATCGCTGTCAGTCACCCCCACCTCTCTCAGAGCCAGAAGGCCTGATTGACAGGCACACACCCACGGGGGTGGGGTGAGGGGGCCAAGGGGCTGGCCATCTGTGGGAAGGCAGGGAACCGGCATTCTTGGCAGGGGAGGCGAAAGAGGGGGCCTCCATGTGGAAGAGGAAGGAAATATCTAGAACCTTTTCATCTCCACAGGAGAAGACCAGGGAGGGACAGTCAGCCCAGTTACCAACCCCGAGGGAGCGCCACCCTCCTTCTGCATCAACAACCTCCAGGCAGGATCAGACCCTTCAATCAGCTCAGCTCTGCCCCCAAACAAAGGGAGGTGAGGCTGCCCAGGGCTGCAGGATCAAAGAGAAGTGTCCACTCCACCCTGCAGCCAGTCTGGTCCTTGCTGCTGAGACACCATGAGTCAAAAAGGAAACCAGAGCTGGAAGACAAATGAAGCAGTGATGTGGTTGATTACTTTATTATGGCATAAAAAACACAGGCTGTTTCTTCCTCCTCCCCCCCCCCAAAATGGGTTCACAGCACTTAAAGAAAAAAAAAAATCCTACATTTCTCCTCTAGGGGGCTGCCTAGAAGGGGGCAGACAGCCAAGCAACCTAGATCTATAAAAGAGGGGAGCAGAAGAAAACCTATCCAAAGCCCTCACCAGCACACCTTAGAGCTCAGGGCCTCCATGGGGGGAATATCCGTGCTGTCCTCTCCCCAACGCACATTTGGGAGTTCCCCTGAGGATGGTCACTGGGAAAGGCTGTCCTAGTGGCAAAGGGAGAGGTGGCTGGTTTCCTCAGCTGGAGGAAAAGGGCATCTCACACCCACAGCGCCCTCCCTCTCTCCCCCTCATCCACCTGGCTAGGCAACTTGCAGGCACTGCCAACTCTCTTCTGCCCCCAGCCCTCTCAGCAAGGAAAGGGACCTCTGGTCGGATTAGCAGGAGGTAGGGGAAGAGGGAGCATAAAGAAAGGACATTAATTCTTAACCTACCCCAGGCCCATGCGTCCTTCAGGGAGAGTCACCCCATCCCTCTTAAGAAGGGCTCTCTTCTACACAAACATATTCCCACCCAGATCCCAGCCCCACTTCCCAATAGCACCCAATCCTTGGACTGATATCCCCAAGGAAAGAAGAGATGCTGTGGGCCTAGGCTCCAGGACCTCGGCTGGGGTGAACAAGATGGGGTCTCCCTGGCTGGAGACCCCAGGCTCAGTAGAGAAACACACACACACACACACACAGAAACACACACATACACAGGTACACACAACATGAACACACATGTCCTAATATTAAATAAAATACCCTTTGCTTATAACTTAAAAAATCAATACACAACTAATCCTTGCACAGGGCTCTGGGTGGAGAAAGAAAGGCAGGGAAACGGGAGGTCGGGGGGAATCTTAAGGCCTCTACCTGGAGCCTGGGAAAGCCCACTAGTTCCAGGCTCCTGTGGCCTGTCAGTCCCTGCCCCCATCAGCTTTTTTCCTTTTGCCTGGCTCAGCCTCTTCTGGCTTCCCTCCCTCCCCACGTTCCCCACTCCAGGATTACCAACAGGGTGTATTTCTAGCATCTAAAGAAGGGAACAGGGACAGCTTCCTGGACATCACCTCAGAAGGCAGGCCCCTTCCAGTGACAGGACAACTTCCTCATATGGAAGAGGAGCCCCACAAGAGATGAGATGGGCAGGAGCCTCCTAACACACTCTACAGGAGGGGCAAGGCTTTTAGGCAGCACGAAAGGGGAGCGTCGAGCTAAAGAAAGAGTGGGGCTTAGCTTCTCTGCAAGCAGATGGCCAGGCAGGGACAGAGTCCTCCGCTCTGAGCAGGAACCGCTGGAGGTCCCTCTGCTGGGACACCCCCACCTACCCTCACCCAACCGAGGTAACCCTCTTCCTTCCAACCCTAAGGGGAGGGCAAATGCCAGGCACCAAGGGTGAGGAACTACATCAATTCTGAAGCAAGGGCTCTTGGCTGTCTTGAAGGCCTGCCTGGGGTGACAGATGACAGTGGACTACTGAACTTTACTTTTATAAAGACCAAGAGTTAAGGACTGAATCAGAGTTAGAGAGGGAAGGGCTTAGTTCCACTCCCTGACCAAATCCCTTTCTCTCATTTTAGAGGAGACTTCCTTGCTCAACCTCCACATCTAGCTCCCTCCTCCACCCCACAGTTCTGGCTGGAAGCTGTCGCCCATTCTGGCCCTCTTCCCTTCTTCCCTCGTGGCTCCATCAGACTGGGTCTGGAAGGCTTAATAAGGAGGCACATCAGAGACATTATTTCTGCGGTGACAATCCTCCCAGCCAGATAGAAACTCCTCCCTTAGGGGGACCCCCAGCCTCTGCTACCCCATCTCAGCTCTCCCTCCGGAAACCCCGGGGTAAAGCACTCTAAGGGGGATGAAAGGGACCCGGGCTGCAGCGCGGCTCCAGAGGCCCTTTTATGTCCGGGTTCCCAGGCGCTAACGACGTGTCCAGACAGCTACCCGGAGCGCCCGGGGCGGCCCCACTCCTCTCTGCTCCGGGGACGCGCCGTATCCTCCAACCTATCCCCTCGGCCCTCCAGCCACCGTAGGGGTAGTCCGCCCCAACCCCCCAGCCCAGGGGCGTGAGTGAAAGAGCGAGGAAGGGGAGAACTGATGGGCATGCGCAGCTCCTCCCTGCCCAGTCAAACGCGTCCGTCCTGTCCAGCCCCATAGACTATGAAACCCCTAGCGACCCGGCTCCCTGACCCCCGCACCACTTTCCCTCCCTCTCAATAAATAACCACCTACTCTTACTCAAGCCACCCCCACAAGGGCATCAGGCCAGAGGGCTCTCTTCTGATGGCCCCAGGGGAGACCAACGGGGAGGCGGGACGGGGAGGCGGGACGAGGAGCTCAGTTGGAGGGAGCCGCACTGCCCTCGGCCTCGCGCTTGCCTTTGCCCGCGGGGGGCTCCGCTCCGCCGGCCTTGCCCTCTCCCGCCGCCGCCCCGGCAGCCTCCTCTTTGGCGCCCTCGTGGGTTTTCATGTGTTTGGCCAGGTGGTCGCTGCGCATGAAGACTCGGCTGCAGACTGCACAGGGGAACTTCTTGGTGCCGGTGTGGGTCTGGAGGTGGCGCTGCAGCTCGTCTGAGCGCGTGAAGCGCTTGCCGCAGAAGAGCCAGTTGCACACGAAGGGGCGGTCGCCGCTGTGCCAGCGCAGGTGTGCCTTCAGGTGCGATGTCTTGGCGTAGGCTTTCCCACAGCCCGGGATGTGGCAATTGTGCAAATGCTTCTTCTTGCCCCCATCGGGCCCGCACGGAGCCCCCAGTCGCTCCGCCTCCAGGCAGTTGGGGCAGCGGCACACGGTCTGGCCTGAGCTGCGGGGTACTGACCGCCGGGAGCCTTTGGGCCGGGCCGCCCCATCCAGACTGGTATCCAGCCCCTGGGATTCCGGAGCGGCTGCTTCCAAGGCCTTCGCCCCGTCGGGAGGCCCGAGGAGGTGCTGCCCTCCGGCGGCTGGGAGGAGATGGTGCGGGTGTGGGTGGGGCGGCTGGGCACAAAGCTGGTGGTCTCCGACGTAGCCCCCCAAGCCAGCCTGAAGCGCCCCGGGGTGGCCAGGTGAGGTCAGCGCGCCCTGAGTGTGGGGGAGGTCCATCCAGCTGGTACCCGGATGAGGGTCCCACCACGAGCCATCCTCGGTGCCTGGGTGTGTCGGCCGGAACCACGATTCATAATGGTGTGACATGTCCGGCTGCAGGAACTTGGAAAAGGGTCCCGGGGCCAAGGGACTGTCGCTTTCCAGGTCCTCGCAGGTTACCCGAGAGGAGGCCCCCGGCAGCTCATAGCCCTGTGAGAAGTCCACCTCTGGGCCCAGCGGGAGGCTCTGCAGCTCTCCAGGCTGCAGCGGGGAGGGGTAGTCCCCGGCCTCCGGGCTCGTGTGGCCCTGGTATGTTTGGAGAGGCTGCAGGTCGAGGCGCGGCGGGGAGGCGGGAGTCGCATCCGAGTGCTGGCTGCCCAGAGAGCCACAGACGGCGGTTAGCATTGCCGGGATCCGGGGTGGGGTGGGGGACAGGGATGGTCAAGGGCACCTCAGGTGGGACCTAAAGGAGGAAAAGATGAGGTAAAGTGAGGAAAGTAACCGTCTCATTTCCCGTCCTAGCCCAGTTCCCTTCCCTGTCAAATGCTTCTTTCCCATCCCCAGGTGAAGAAGAGGAAGGCCTGTCTGGGTGGGGACTAAAGATCAGTTAAGAGAACTTGCGAGTGCTAGGGAAGGGTTGAGGGTGTGAGGCGCAGATGATGGAAGGCTACCTTCCGCTAGGTGATCCCTCCTATAGGACCCAGCTCATCCTGGAAGTTGGGCTGGTCCCAGGCAAGTAGGTCAGTCAGATACAACTAGAGTACAATGCTGGAACCAGTGTAGCTGCCCAGCCCAGTGGGAGGGGCAGTGGCATTGCCCCATAACCCCTGCCCCCACGCCCGCCCACCCGCAGATCTGCTGCCAGCCCAAATGGAGAATCTAGGCCCATCTCAGTTTCCCCAGTTTAACTCAGGACGCAGCTGGGGAGAGGGAGGTGGTCTAACCCGAAGCTTAAAGTGACCTGACTTCCCGAAGCCCAAAGCAGCTTCTGAGGTTTTGGAAAAAGAGCTCTCCTTCCATCCCTGAGGCCTGCTCAGTGAAGAAAAGCATTTCACTGCTCTACACCACTCACCCCAGCTCCCTGCCTTGGCTGGGTTGCCTCAGCCCCACCAAACCCACTCCCATGCCCCTTTCCCTCTGGCAGGGACTTCACCTCCCTGGGGTGCAACTGCACTGTCAGTTTCCAGAAGACTTCTCCCCGCCCGAGAAACTAAACCCCCCTCCCTGTCCTGACCTACACCAGTGCCCAGCCAGCTTTCTGGCTGCTACCCCTGCCCTCCTCCAATCTAGGGGAGACCAGATGTGAAGCTCGGAGGGGTCGGCCAGAGAAGAGCTTACCAGCACGCTCGGGAAGATAAAATTGCCACCCTCTTAAGGGATTCAGGGACAGAGTGGGGGGAGCAACAGGAAAAGCCGGAATCACACAGAAATTAAGAGGAAGAATTTACCCAAAGAGATTATATAGGGCGTGCATTCTAGGCCTGGATCATTTTTAGGAGCTCTCCAGATGATTCTAACATGCAGCCAGCTGTTGAGAACTACTGCTCCAGGCCAGTCCTCTTATTTTAGAGAAGAGAAAACTGAGGCCATATTTGGAGAAGTCACTTGAAAAAAAATGTATTCATTCAGTCAGTACATATGTACTGTATATACCTCTGTGAACCAGAGGTATATACGGTATATTCCTGGTCTGTTTCTCTTTCCCTAAACCACTGGGAACCTAAAGAACCCCCCACCCCTCTCTGGACCACATACCTGTCGCTTGAGGTTCCCCCTCGTCTCACCACCTCTCCCTAACGTCTGGGGGCCCTGCTGTGATGCCTGGAGTATGTGGGTTTGGGTGCCTGAGCCTTCTCTGATGATGGGGGAGGAGACGCAGTGGTTTAGGGCAGGGACTTTTCCTTCCTAAATCAGGATTCGGATGACCCTACCACCTTCTGCTTCTGGGACCAGGGAGGTCGCCCTGGTGGTCTGGGAGAGGGAGGGAGAGGGGGATTGGAGCGCCTATTCAGGCTCCTGCTGCCTCACCACAAGAAAGGAACAGGGTGAAGAGGCAGGAATGGAGCCTCAGGCCCAGGCGGGGCAGCCCAGCAGGGGCTGGGCGGGAGCAGTGAGGCCTGGGACCCTAATAGCTTTTGGCGCCTGGGAACGGCCCCAGGGGTTGGGGGCGGGGGGGAGGCTAACGATCCAGGCTCCAGAGTGGCCACTCCCGCCACAGGGCCAGGGAGTCCAATCCTGGGATGCACTAGGCTGCTACCGAGATGTCGGGAAGGGAGACAGCCGGGCGCGTACCCCTGCTTGCCGCTCCCCAAGTCGGGAAGGCTGGTAGAGACACCCTCCTTCCCCCTTCCGCCGGCTGCCTCTCCCATCACCGGTGCTCAGGTGGTCAGGACTTCCGTACTCCCGGTCCTCAAGGTTCCAATCCTCCAGTTGTCCCAGTCGCTCCAGTTTCCCCAGTCTCCAGCCTCGCCCGTCCGCCCCGTTTTCACTCCGCCGGGGCTCTAAACCCCTCGGATTCTTTAAGACCACCTCCCCCGAGGCCAGAGGAGGCTGTGGCGCGTTCCGGGCGCGTCTTTCCGAGACGATCCCCGATGCGCGCACCCCTCGCCGCCCTGACCCGGGTTCCTACCTCGAGGCTGCGCTCGGGCGCCTGGCACGGCAGGGTGGCGCCCTCCCGACGGGCGCTCCTGGGCCTCGCGCGCCGGCGGGCTCTCCAGCGGCGAGGGGCAGGAGCCGAGGGCGAGAGGGGGCCGCAACAAGAACCTGCGGCTGGCGGCGGAGGAGGGGCGGAGAGAGGCGGCGGGAGGGCGGAGGGCGGGCGGGAGCAGGCGAGCGAGCAAGCGAGCAAGCGAGCGAGGACAGCTCCGCCCGTGACTCACCGCGCTCTCTGCCTTCATCCTCGGCCCTGCGCTCCTTTTTCCCGAATTCGCGGCCCCGCCCACCTCACCTGTGGCCGCCTTTAACCCTTGCGGGCTCTGCCGGACCAGAGGCCGAGCCGGGCCGGGCCAGCGGGGAGGGGGCGGGCGGAGGGAATCGCTATCTAGGTGGCACCCTGCCCCCTCCCTCGCTCCTCCCTGGTCCCTGCACTGCTGGGGCGAGGGGCCTGGGAGGAGTGTTTCCCAGGTTCTGGGGCCCGCCCCATCGAGTGGAAAACTGCCCTTGAGCTGTCTCGGTTTGGCGGGCACCCAGGACTCTGACCCTGCGGGAATGGAGGAGGGGGCGGGTTCTGGGGGTGATACCGAGTCAACCTAGGGCGCCGTTTGCCTCCACGGCCCTCCACCCACCCGCCCCAGTCGGGCAGCGCTGCCCCAGAACTGAGAGGATAGAAGGAAACAGGATTGAGCGCCAAGGATGTGTCCGGTCTACACCCAGACCTGGGCCGTGAGAAGCGGGTCTTGGCCGCTGCCCTCCTTCACCATTCCTCCCGCCGCTTCTTTCCACCACCAGCACCTTCCCCGGTCCTTTCTCTCTCTCTTGCTGCCCGGCTCTCTTTCTCCTGCCACTCACCTATTTTTGAGTAACCTCCTCCTCTCCTCTTCCCATCCATCTGGCCCGTCTCTATCTGCGCCTCAGCCCTCACTCTCCATCTACCCTTGGGCAGCAACCCCAGCGCCTCCCAGGTCCGCCTCTCCAATACACCCGAGCTCCCTTCGGTCCCAGAGGTGCTCAGCTTGCGCCCAGCCACCCTCGCCCCCGGCTCTGAAAGATGGGGCAGGCGCCGGGATAGCCCTGGGAAAGGACACTTCTGCAAACATTTGCGCGAACCCTTGCCACCATTCCTTCCCTATTCTCATCTGAATGTCTAAACCCAAGGTTCATAATTTTGGGGAAGGGTCTTGGATTCCTTTGAGAAAAACAAATGCACATACACAGTGCAACCGTCTGCAACACAGTGCAGAATTTCAGGGCGTTTGCGACGCCCACCTAAAAACTTCTCTCAAGGTCAGAGTTGGTTGAGATATCCAGCGCGGTGGGTAGGGGTGTTTCCCTCTCCTTCCCCGCCAGGAATGGCCCGTGCGACCGGGTACGAAACTCCCTTCCCGGTGGATGCCTCCCCGAACCGGCCACTTTGACCTCCTGAAGTGACTCTTTTGTTACAGGGGGCACTCTGATCAACTTCCTAATTTTTTTCGCTGCCTCGGTTGGCTTTCCCTACGGACTCTGCCATCTGCTTTTTTAATTTCGTTTTTGTCTTTACAGTCTATTTCGTACAGCCCGAGCAGAATTTAGGCTGATTCGTTTTCGCGGGTACAGCCCCGATTCCACCACCGTTGGTTTACCTGTCCTGAATACGAAGTGCGACTATTAAACAGCTAAACTGATCCACAAGCCACTTGAAAATCGATCTTTTTGTGTGTGGTTCCCCCCACCAGACATACACATTCTCGTATCCAGAATCAGGGTCTGATTCATCTGTGCAAATCCCTCTTTTGTAAGACTCAGTTTCCTCATCTGGACAACCTGAGTACAAGTTGGGAGGGTTTCCTGGGGCTTAAAGGAATTGATGTTCTTAAAACGCTTAGCCTGTGGGGCCCCTGGTAAGCTCAGAGTAAAGGGAAGATATCGTTGGTAGCGTTATAATTATTAAATAAGTCGGTTCCCAGGAAATGTTTGTTGGATAAAGGTATATCCACAAAGATCTTTGGGCTAGAAGTTGACAGACCAAAATTCTAGCTCCAGCCCTGCATTTGCTAAGCTGATCTGGCAGATGAGGTTGCTCTGAGCCTCAGTTTCCTCGTGGGTGAAATGCGGTTAGAGCAGCCGCCCTGCGGGGTAGAGGACAGGCACTTGGGAAGACGTGAGGTGCCTCCCAGATGTCAGGGATTGTACTTTCAGATCAGTCAGATTTCATTCCCGACTCTTGGGCCCCTGAGATGTAGATTCTCAAGAAGCGCTCTGGCTCTTTGTGGCCATGGCTAAATCGACAGCCCTCTCTGTCCATACGGTTTTACCTCTGTGCACTCAGCCTGCAAATCTTGACTTAGTTGGTGTTGCAACTCAGTTCCCAGCCATGTCCGGAACAGAGTTATGGGCTCACATTGCAGAGCCTGCTACTCGAATTCCTGGGTTAAGTCTGATTCGACCCCTAGGCATTCTCTTCCTCCTCCTCCTCCCTGCAGCCCGCTGGCCTCTGGCTGTTCCCCAAAGCTGCAGCTCTTAAGGTGCTAACACCTGAGCAAGGATCTGACTCTCAATGGGAAACCTGAGCCCCCTCTCCCATTTATTTATAGGCACCAGATTGTCTTGTCTTCCTAGCTCCTTCCATCTTTTCCTGGAAAGAAGATAGAAAGGGATCCAGCCCCTGGACAGTAGACATCCCACCCCACTTTCACCCCAGGCCCCCCCTTTCACCCCACCTGGTCCTGACCCGCAGCCACCCGGGTTTCCCAGAAGCAAAGACCCTCCATCTGCCTGGCACTCATCCGCATGAAATTCAACCGCAATGCAGTTGTCTCAGAAAACTCAGCTGCTCTGACATCCTGCACTGCCTGGGTTTCTGCCTCTGACTCAGGGCACTTTCTTTTCTTCCAGATACCCCTCTGCTTTTGTTCCTTTGATTCCAGCCCTTTCCATTTCCCACTTTCTAGATGTTTCCTTACTTAATGGTGCTCATGATCTGTTGACGTGACTGCCAAGATCACCACTGCCCACTGCCATGTTCTCATCTCACCTCAAAGTTGAACCATGCAGCCCACTGAGATCTGCCCAGGACTTGGGCCATTTCTACTCCTTTCCCTCATTCCACTAAAGGGGTAAACGGACAGATTTTGCCACAAGTGTCTGTCTCCCATTCTTGCCGCCCCTCTGCTTCTCATGCCTCATTTTAGTCAGCAATCCACTTTGTACCTGGAGCAGCCTTATTGGTCTCCATGCTTAGAGTAACCAGCATTTATTTACTGGGCACCTACTACGTTCCAGGTGCTTCACACAAATATCTCTAATTTTCATGAGCATGGAACAAAGTAGTTGTTATTATGCCCCCATTGTACAGATGAGGAAGCCGAGGATTAAAGAAGTTAAATGACCTGCCCAAGATTACAGAGCTGTTAAGAGACAGAAGGAAACGGAGTCCAGATCTGTCAGGCTCTAAAGCACACGTTCTGCCTGCTGTTCCATCCAGCCTCACTATGGCAGCAGTGATGGCCCTGGCAGTCCAGCTCCCCTATATCCTGAAGGTGAAGAGGACGATATTTTTAAACTATTCCCCAGATCAAGGCCATCAAGATGCTGTTACTAAGATAGGACAAACTGGTCCCGTCTTGGACTGGATTGCTGTGGTCTCTTCCAAACCTCAACTATCCCTCCATGGAGATTGCACTATAAGAATACAGATATCTGCATTCCTATAGTACAGAACACTATAGACTGTTCTGCCCATAAAAATTGTCCAGTGCAAACCCTCATTTTGCTAGTAGGGGAAATTAAACCCCAGAACAAGGAGGCAAGTAGCTCAAAGTCACACAGGTTAGAAGCAGAGCAGGGAGCAGAACCCCAATCTCCTGATTCCTGGTCTCCTAGTTGCTCACGCTTCTCTTCTCCCATCCCCCACTTCCAGGCTGCACTCAGCCAACTGCGAGCTGGTGATCACGGACACTAACACCTTCCTCATATCCCCTCCTCTCCCCCACACTCTTCAAGCCTCCTGGGAAACTGGACAAGGTCCAGAGCTGGAGCCAAATGGTTTTCTTTCGTTCATCCTTTATTCACTGAACTAACACTTACTGAGGGTCTACCCAGGGCCAAGCACTACCCTGAGCACTGATTCTATTATAAACCCAAATGTCCCTGTAGCATCACAACCACTCTTGGTCTGAAAGATGAGCCCAGCTGAGGCTAGTGCATTTGTGTGTGTGTGTGTGTGTGTGTGTGTGTGTGTGTCTACAGATGTGTGTATCTACAGATGTGTGTGTACCCACCATGCCTGTGCGTAATCACCACACCAGTGTGTACCTACCCACCAGTGTGTACCTTTGGGGCTTGAATGTGGGGTGTCTGTCCTCTCTCCTCCATCATAAAGGGTGTTCCCCACAGGCCATGCACAGCGGTTTCTCCCTTATGACTTCTGCAGATATGCTCTCATGCATGAACTTCCATGTGGTGAGTGTGTGCCCTGTATGTCTGTTATATTAGCCCATCTTTTTCCTCAGAATGAAGTCCCCAGTCATCTATTAACCGGTGAAAGTGGTGAATCACCGCTCTATTTCTGCCTCAGATCTCAGCCCAGTCCAGAGACCTCAAGGAACCCTCTTTCGTTCTCCATGCATCCACTATCTCCCTCTTAGGTCCTCCTCCCCAGTACAGAGAGAATCAAGCCTTTTAACCCCTTCTCAATGATCCCCACTTTAGAGTGAAGACCTGATCCTCTTGTCCTCTGAACTGGACAGGGAACAGCCCCTCTTACCAGTCCATGGAGCCCAGAGTTGGCAGCGGCAGTGAGGGGCAAGTGGGGGTGATGGAAGAGCCAAGCTTTATAAAGGAGGCAACAGTCAGAGCCAGAGTGGGAGGTGAGAGACTCGGGCAGGGATGCTGCCAAGTCCTCACGGCCTCGGAAGCTTCTAGGATAATCCAGGAAACAGTGGCCCCCCAGCTCTCCTGGGGGAGCGGTGGGGCTGAGATCTGAGTCTCTGAGATCTGCCAGGAAAGGAGGATTTCGGCTGGAAGAGGCAGCTGAGGGTGGGGGTGGGGATCGGGGTGGGGAGGAGCAGGACATCCTTCCCTCCCCAGAGGCTGGCCAGGTGGTGGGAGAGGGACAAAAGTGGTTCTTTCAGGATGGAGGAAATGAGAGCATCGCCAGGGGAGAGAGCTGGGATGGCTGGAACTCTCCAAATTCCAACCCCCTCCTTTTGTTTCCTCCATGGACATGGTGGGAGAGAAAGAAGTACCACTTTTAAAACCTCACACACACACACACACACACACACACACACACACACACACACACACTCTCTCCCCTTCACATGGTCCCTCCCTGCAGAAGCTGAAGCAGGTCTCTCCTCTGCTGGAGCCTTGTCCCTCCTCCCTTTCCTTTGTCTCCTTTTCAGTTACTTCTCAACTTGGAACCACCAGGAGGGTCCAATAGAATTCACATTTTGGATCTGGGATCTCTCATTGTCAAATAGGGAGGGAAGACCCTCTCCTTGACTTAGGGTAGCATGGGGCAGCTTGGAACGGACAAGAGTTCACCTAGAACCAGAGGCAGAGCCCAGCCAAGAACTTTCATGGATAATTCAGGAATCCCAGAACTCCAAGAGAGTGAAGAGGCTGGGAACATGGCCTGGAAAGGGAGAAGGGGCCTGGAGGTGAATTTAGGTGGACCCCCATCATCCCCAACGAGTTACATGAACTGAATTTTAGGCTAATAGGAGCATGTCCTGGAGCAGAGAGGGACAGAAGACCAGGAAGGGGAAAGCAGATGAAACAGGATAAGACTGGTTTCCCAAAGCACTCTGAAACTAGGAATTATGACCCACATAGGAGAGTGGCCTGGAGACTTTTCTCGTGACCACTTCCCATTC
This sequence comes from Neophocaena asiaeorientalis asiaeorientalis, assembly GCF_003031525.2. Classification (NCBI taxonomy): domain Eukaryota; kingdom Metazoa; phylum Chordata; class Mammalia; order Artiodactyla; family Phocoenidae; genus Neophocaena; species Neophocaena asiaeorientalis. The sequence goes on from NW_020171981.1 coordinate 3,573,622, forward strand.
AGTCAGGGCATCTTCGCCCTGAACTCTTGTACTGCTCCTCCCCACACACCCCTAGAAATCTCTAGACTGAAGATTCCCAGTCCTCTCATTAGCTTTTCAGTAATTATCCTGTAAAGGCCCCAACAGGTCCTTCCTCTACCCATTTCAGAGGTGAGAACATTGAGGCCCTTAAGAGTGTGAAAAAAAAACTCAGCAGAAAGCCACTCATCAGGCAGGAGAGAGTAGAGTGGTGGGGCGCTTAGGAGGCAGAGCTGCACCCTTTCCTTTAATCCCAGGGAAGATTAAGAGGACAGGGCGTGAGTACAACTCCCTGGGGGAGCCCAGGCGTCAGGACGGAGGCAGGCTCCAGGGAGGGGCTTCCCTGGCCCTCCCCACCTTCCAGCCCAGAAAATCAGAGTGAGGGGGGAAACAAGGCGAGGAGACCACACAGGTGGAGTAAATAATGTTAATACGGGAGCATTATCACTAGGGCATTTCCTCATGGATAAATGTCTCAAATACCAAAGGATGCCTCCAAATTATAGTTAATTACAGAGTTGATTTGCATAAATTATAAGGTGAGCATACAAATTCTTTCAATCGGTTCCATATGCTTAGGTAGCAGGTCCAGTTCAAAATGGGAGAATCTTGTGGGGTGGGGGGTTGGGCAGAGGAAAAGGATGAAGCCCTTGGCCTGGACCTGCTGGCCCACACCCCTCCCCAGCTCTCTGATCAGTAAAGAGTGCGTGGAGATCTTGCCTGGTTTGCAGGGAGGGGCTTTACCTGGATCCTGGTTCACCTGGACCCTGTCTGGCAGGAGACCCCCTTACCTCCTCTCTATTCGCACCTTGGAACAAAGTGCTCTCCCACCACCAGTCATGAGGTAGGCAAGTGGGGGGGGCGGTGCCCAATGGGGCCTAAACCTACATGTCAGGGGTGGGACTCTGGAGCCCAGGCGTTCAGAGGAAAGAGACAGCAGGGTTCGGGGTAGATTCAAGCCCCTCTCTTGCTCTCAGCTCCCCCTGCAGCCACCCCCACCCAGCTCCAGCTCACTCCCAGAGCCAACCTTCCAATCCCAAGTTTGATGTTGCCGCTGCCTGCACCTTCCAGGCGGCTCCTCAGAGGCTCAGACGCCCAGACTTTTGTCTCCAGTGCCTGGGCCCATTTCCTCTGCGCTCGCCTCCCAGCCCCACCTCCTCCCTCACCCACCTCTAGCTGCTAAGACTCTACTTCCTTCTCCAGCTCTCTAATGTGTCCCTCCCTCCCTCCTGGCCCCCATTCTCACCCAGAGGCCTGTCTCCCACTCTTCTCTCCACCTCTCTCCTCCTCCCCCAGCCTCCCTCCCCCAGAGATGCCAGGTCGCCCCTACACTCAACTGTCAACTTTGCTTTTTCCCTCCCATCAGCTGCTGCCCAAGCTGCTTACCCTCCTGCCCTCAGATTTTCCTAACTCGTGCCATCCCCCAAATCCTTACTGTGTGTAGTTCTCTAATTTTTTTCCATATACCCGCTCCAAAGGCAGAAGTTACTGGATTAGCTTGGGGGTGGGGGGAAGGAGGAGGCTGGGCTAAGGCCCCCAGATGTGCACAGGTGAAAGTTTACCTGAGAGAGAGAGAGAGAGAAGAAAGGAATGAAGAAATAGCCTTAAATGGTTTTTGGTACTTGGTAAGTGTGGCTTAAATATTTGTTGAATGAATGAGTTGGAAATGAGCACTGATCTGTGAAAATTCTAGAGAGGTGCCAACTTGGTGACAGGAATTACTTTTTTTTTTTTTTTTTCTGACAGAGCACAGCGAGGATTTATTAAGTGGTAGGTAGTTCGCTCTGAGGGGGACAGCGGGCCCACCTGGGTGAGTAGCTGCCAGGAATTGCTTCTCATTTGGATTATTTTTTAGGTCTCCTATGGGTTTTCTCCCACTTCTCTGCCCACCTACCCAAGGTGTCCCACAGACCAATACCAGATTAATCATCGTGAAATGTCCCTCTACCTTGGCACACTTCATCTCAAACACGTCCAATTGGGGCTCTTCCCTGGTGGTGCAGTGGTTGAGAGTCCGCCTGCCGATGCGGGGGACATGGGTTCGTGCCCTGGTCCAGGAAGATCCCACATGCCGCGGAGCAGCTAGGCCAGTGAGCCATGGCCACTGAGCCTGCGCGTCTGGGGCCTGTGCTCCGCAACGGGAGAGGCCACAACAGTGAGAGGCCCGCGTACCGCAAAACAAAACAAAACAAAACAAACAAACAAAAAACACGTCCAATGGCTCCCCAATTCTAGCCATGACATTTAAGACCCTCCTACTGGGCCTCCATCACCTTCCCAGTCTGCACTTGCAATGGTCTTTGTACAGAGCCTCCAGCCCAGCCCACTGGACTTAATCTTCACTAAACATGTCTAGCCTCCCTAGTTTGCTCCAACTATTTCCACCCCTGTCACCCCACCTGCCCTCAAGAAAGCTTCTCATCCTCCAAGCTCCAGCCTCATGCTTTCTCTATGAAGTCTTCTCTTACCAGCACATCACTGGCTTGCTCCTGTGAACTTCCCTAGCACTGATTTCCACATGCCCTCTTTCCACAGAGTTGTCTTATCTTCCCTACGGTCGGTAGGCTCCTGAAGGGCAGGAACCATATCCTTTTCATGCCACACAGTCCTTAGCTCAGCACCTTTCTTTGAGAAGGGGCAGATAGGGCACAGATGAGTGAATGGAAAAGTGCTTCCCTGGAATCAAAGCTTCCAGAAGCTCCTTAGTCGGGGAGGGTAATGGTGAAGGCAGAAACCTGGGTAGGGAGGGAAGACACAACAGAAGCCTTGACACCCAAAGATTCATGAAGGAACCGAGCCCAGCTTCCCCACCAGCTGTCCCATCACCTAGCCCCTCCCCTACTTGTGTGATGGAGGTTGAATGACCTAGCAAGATGTCTGAGACATGAAGGGTTGGGGTGAGAGCTGGGAGAGAGAGAAGCGCTCTGCCCTGTCAGCCTGCTTGGAACAAAGAGTTGGAGGTTTGGGACAAAAGGAGCAAGGATAATGAGTGGGAGCTGGGAGAAAGGGCTGGCTAGACAGCAGCCATGGAGAAAAGAAGAGGCAGAAAAAGCAGAATCCTCTTTGTCCCTCTGTGGGCAGTTAAAATTCTTCTTACCAGGGTGGCAGGATCCTGATCATGTCATGCCTCAGCTCAAAATCGTTCAATAGCTCCCCATTCCTTGCAAGAGAAAGTCTGTACCCTTTGTCCTGGAATTTAAGCCCCATTTCCCCATCCGGTCTCAGCCTACCTTTCCAACCTCAACCCTCTCACTCCCCAGGCTCCAGCCACAGGGGGCTTCTACTCCATCCTATTGTTCATACAGTTTTACACCCTATAGTCTTCTTTGTCTGAAATGTTCTTCCCCATTTCTCTGCCTGTGAACTCCTATTGATCCTTCGAAGCCCAACTTATGTGTCCCCCTCATCTATGAAGACTTCCCAGTTCTCCAAGTTACCCTTCTCTGTGTTCCTAGAGTTCTAACAGATAGAGGCCTTAACATTGCCTGATGGGTGATACGATAAGTTGTGTGTGTATGTCAGCTCATGAGCCCCTTGAGAGACTGGAGTTTTCTCTGTTCATCTTTGTATTCCCCCAGCATCTCGTACAATGACTAGTGCTGAGTGTGCATAGATATGTGTTGCACTGAATTGAATTGCACCCTTTGCAGAGAATGGGCTGCCAGGCCGGGGGTTGGTGGGTTCTCTATAAATCCCATTGTCGCAGCCATCCAGAGTTTGCCTCATGGGCATCAAGATGTAGCACCAAAAGCACAAAAGCATGCCTTGACCCTTTGTCTTTCACCCCTCACTGTGCCCAGGGCCCTGTCAGGAATCCAAGATCAGGCTGGTGGCCGAGGCTTACTGAGAGGTCCAGCATCTTGTGTCGTGGCCAGCCGGGCACTGCCACCAACCTGCAGCCAGGGTCACCCAGACAACCTCCAGCTGGATGCCACGAGAGGGGAGTTAGAGGGGAGGGCTGGGATTCAGGAGCTGGCAGGCGAAATCTGACAGGGAAGGGGGAAGGCAGGCAGTGCCCTGGAAAGGGGGCCAGTCTCATTGTTGTGGTCTGTCTGAGAGATTCCTCCCCTTTTTAATTTGCTTCCTGATTGAGGGGTTGGCTCTGCCTGCCCAGCTCCCCAGTCATTATCTGCTGCTGGTGGCTCAGGTGCTGGCGAGCCTGGCATGGCCCCTAGGTTATTACCTGGAGCTCCGGGGGTGGCAGAGGGCTGCCCCTCTGGCCAGGGTGGGGGCCTGTCTAGAATTTGCCCTGATCCTACCACCCACAGGGCAGCCATCTTGACGCCTATCATAGTGGACATGCTCGCACAGCGGGGGCATGGGCTGCTTTTATGGGAGACCGCTGGTCCCAGGGGGACTTTAAAGTCTAGAATAAGCTTCATCTGTAAAGTCCCTACAATATTGATTCGGGAACCTGAGACACATAAGACGTGGGTGCTAAAGCACCCAAAGTCGGAGTCCTTCCCCAAAGGCTAGTGAAAGGTACTCAAGTTAGACATCAAGAAGAACTTCCCCGCCATGTTGAGAATGAGAAACAGAGGGCAGTGAAGTTTGGTGATTCCCACCCTGAATTCCCCCTGTTCTGCAGCATTCAGAAAGCCAAGAGTCATAGAGGGGAAGGAATATCATTGATCCGAGAACCTGTGACGACGAGAACCCAGAATCTAGAATACCCTCTATAGTGTGGGCGCAGGGGGCTCAGGCTCCTCACTGAGCACCCTGGAATATGACACCTCTGACCTCTGCCCAGTGTCCCTGAACACAGCCTAGAAACCTACAGGGGAGGGCACACTGGCCTCTCCCTCTCTCTGAGTCCCTCAAAGCTCTGGCCCTTTGCCCCATCCCTGACTGGGCCTGTGGGCTTCAAGGACAGAAGACAATATCAAGACAAACAGGAAGTGCTGAATTAGAGACATGGGGTTTGTTGTTTTAGAGGGCGCCCAGCGCCAAGCAGCGGTGCCAGGTTGGCAGCCGGGACCCTGGCGTCTGCCTGCTCTCCAGGCAGCAGCTGCCCCTTCCCACCCTCGCTCAGGACCTCGGCAGGTGGACTCCCTGGAGAGGAAGGGAGTGGGGAGATGGGGCATGGCAGGGAAGGGGTTAAACAAGGGATTCTTTCTTCCTTCACCAGCTGACTTTTTGCAGTGTTACCTCTGATTCATATTGGGCATCTAGTCACTCATTCGGCAGATGTCTGTAAGTGCCTGCTTTGTCCTACGAACGTGCTGAGCACAGCCCCTTCCCCCTGTAGCTAACATACTCCTTGCTGGAGGCAGGGGGTTTTGTTCATCGCTCCACACTCCCAGTGCCTGGAAAGGTAGGTGCCTGGCACTCTATGAAAGCTTTATGAGTTTGCTGAATGGACTAATGGAAGGATGGATAGGTGGAAGGAAAGAAGGAGGGGGCACTTAGAATGACTCTAGGAGGGTCCATGATTTTTCAGTCTACTGGACTTCTTAGTGGAGTCTAGGAGGGTCTTAGAATGAGTCTAGGAGGGGCCATGATTTTTCAGTCTACTGGACTTCTTAGTGGAGTCTAGGAGGGTCTTAGAATGAGTCTAGGAGGGGCCATGATTTTTCAGTCTACTGGACTTCTTAGTGGGAGCACCGGTGATCCACAGGTGTTCTCCTCCTCATCCTGGCTGCCCCAAATTAATCTTTTTATTTATTTATTTTTGCTGTACGCGGGCCTCTCACTGTTGTGGCCTCTCCCGTTGCGGAGCACAGGCTCCAGACGCGCAGGCTCAGCGGCCATGGCTCACGGGCCCAGCCGCTGCGTGGCATGTGGGATCTTCCCGGACCGGGGCACAAACCCGCATCCCCTGCATCGGCAGGCGGACTCTCAACCACTGCGCCACCAGGGAAGCCCCCAAATGAATCTTTGAGTCTTGACGCCAGTAGGTGGCCATTGTCCATTCTCTTGCCCAGATGCCACCTGGGAATTCAACTTCTAGGCTTCAATCAGAGAGGATGAGGAAGGAGGGCTGATCAGGAAACATGGGTGGTCCATGGGGTAAAGCCCACCAGGCCACGACAGTCCCCTCCCTGGGCATCAGGGTGCTAGTGGCCTCCCAAGCCCGGAGCTGTTGGCTCGCCAGGGCCCTGGCGAGCCGCCCTCTGCCCAGGCTCCCCTGCTCTCTCCGTGGTGGCACCAGGTAAGGCTTGGGGCATGGCAGAAGCTGAACTGAGAGCCACCCCACCTTGTTCCCGTGGCTCCATCCCCCATCCACACCCAAGAGGTGAGATCCTGGGGCAGTTCACATCTGACAGCCTGGCATTGACTCATGCCAACGGCTTGGAAGCTGCAGTAATTAGAAGGGAAGAGGGAGAGAGGGGGAGAGAAGGAGTGCGAAGGCAAGCTCAGGAGAAACCTTCTCTTGCCTGCCGCAGGGCAAACTACTTCAAACGAATTCGTTTCGCTCTTGTGAAACTGAAGACAATTTCCTTTTCTGTCATAAAACAAATTATTGCTCATCAGAAGTGCTGGGCTAGTCTCTCTCCCTCCTGAGGGTTTTCTCCTGCTCCCGTGCAGGGCCCCAGGTGGGCAGGAAGATGGGAGTGTCAGGGGAGGGGGCCCAGGGAACAGGAGGCACCTGAGGAGGGGCAGGGAAGGACGTGTGGAGAGAGTAATGTCCCCATCAGGACTGAAACAGCACTCTGTCCTCCTTGTCAAGCTCCTCCGCTGACCAGGGAAAGGCTCTGACCACCGGCATCAAAAGGGACTCTAGGGAGGTCATCTCACACCTCCTCCTGCCTCAGAGCCAGGCTGGAGAAGCTCCACTTCTTCCCTCAGGCACCTGTTCATGGGGTGGAGGGGTGGGGACAGGAAAGGGAGGCCCAGAGAGGTTGAGGAACTTGCCAGAGATCACTCAGCAAATTAATTAATGGCAGATCCAGGATTAGAACCCAGTGGGTTCTCTTCCAGGCCAAGATTGGAGGATGCCTGGGGAATTTGTTAGCACTTTATGACTTGGAATGGCTCCAGTGAGCCCATGGCACCCCAATACTACTGCCAGGCAAGTAGGGCTCAAGAAAGAGAGACCAGTGGAGCAGATTCCCTCCATCTCAACAACTGACCCCCAAAGCTGGCCTCCCCCATGCCTGGGTAGGAAGGAAACCTCACCTCTCTCAGCCTTTGCTTTGATAAACTCTTCTAGGGAACCTCCTGTCAGACTCACCAGAGAAGCCATTAAGACTTTCTTTCCGCCCCGCCGCTCCCCACTAAACTTTCATAACTCTTCCTTCCTCTTCTCTGCTCTGCTCCCTGGACCAGAGCTCAGGGACACACCATCCTTATCTATGCTTTAGCTCCTGCCAGTTTTTTCCCATCACCTCCCTGATAATTGCCCTCCCTCACATCTTCTAGCCCTGCTCTCATGGACTTTTCTGGGAATTGGGAAAATATCAAGGTTCCTATCTCTGCGGTGTTTCTAATAGGGGTGGGGGGAGATCCAGGCCCCGTCCTCGGGGAACTCCTGGCTTACTTATGTAAGACCCAACGCACACACCAGGAGAGACGCTGGCCGACTCTGGCTGAAAACACAGGGGACAGCAGGACTAGGGAGACAGGGCAAGGCAGAAAGGAGGACGCATGGCCAGGTGAAGACCGACTCCCTGGAGAAGAAGGGGAAGGAATATGTGAAAATCCAAGCCACAGAATTCGCTCTTGTGAAACTGAAGACAATTTCCTTTTCTGTCATAAAACAAATTATTGCTCATCAGAAGTGCTGGGAGTAGAAAATCCAAGCCACAGAATTCGCTCTTGTGAAACTGAAGACAATTTCCTTTTCTGTCATAAAACAAATTATTGCTCATCAGAAGTGCTGGGAGTAGAAAATCCAAGCCACAGAATTCTTGGAGACGAGGAGGAAGATGGGTCCAGATTGGGGAGGTATCATGCTGCCTGGGAAGGGGCTAGGAGGCAGGACACGGGGTCACCGGGCAGCTGGGAGGGTCCAATATTAGCAGCCATTTCCAGGCTGGAAGCCCAGTTTTACGCCAGGGTGAATGGAGAAATCTGGGGATTGGCTGCCAGACCGGAGCAGCCAGACATCTGTGGGGAACAAAGGGTTGGAGACAGCATTAAGGACAGAAGGGAGACAGGAGGAGTCCCCCTGTCCACTCTCTGCCCAGGCTCATGCTCCTGACCGGCACTCCTCTGCTCCCAGAAGTGGGGCCTGCCCCCTGCCCAAGCTCCCCACCGGATGATACCCCTAAAAGTTCTTCCTTGTGTCCCACTGCAATACCCCTGGTGGCCAGTGGGAGCTTGGCAAGGAGAGGGGCGGGAGGGAGACTGCAAGCTGCTGCCCCCACCTCACCCCACCCCCTACACTCCCACACCCCAAAAGTGGCTTCCCCGTGGCTGGGAGGGAGACAGGAAGGAGGAGGTGAGCAGAGGCCAGGGCTGGGAAAGGATCGTGTCTGGGCAAAGACTCTGGCTCATCGGACATGCCACCCTGGGGATCTGAGAATCCACGGTGGGAATGGGCCGGGCAGGCAGAACAAAGGATGAAAGGGAGGCTGTGTGGCCGGCTGGGACATACACACCCTCTGCTGACGTACTTCAGCGGCCGGTGACCTCAGCCGGCCGTCAGACCCCGTCTCATCACGCTGCTCCAGAGGGGTCCCCCTGCACCCAGCCCCCAAATAGGGCCTGAGAACATGGAGTCAGTTAGACTCCTGAAGGACCTGCTATCAGGATAAGCTTCGGGAATTGACTTTCCAGAGATGGGTAGAATCAGAGGAGGGGATGTGGGAGGTGAAGAGAAATGATGAGGCTTAGAAGGAAAGTGGGGAAACTGTGATATCGGCGCCCTCTGATTGAGGATCCAGCGTACCCATGATCAACGATTCATGTCTATGTAAGCACTCTGACAAGGACAGGGCAGGGCCCAGGTTGGCCTGGGATACAGGAGATTTGGGTTAGACACCAAAAACTTCCTTGCTTTTGGTTAGTAGGACCATTAAGGGTCTGACTGCAGAACCCCACAGCCAATATTGAAAGTGTGGAATCAGGTCTCCTGTGCAAGGGCAGATTGCTGCTTGGCTCCACAGCCAGTCAGGAGGGGACTCTGACCCTCCTGCCCCCGGCTCCTCTGGACCTACCTTAGCTCCCTGGGCCTCCCAAGGAAACCCACCTCTAGCACCTCACCAGTTCCCATGGCCCAAGATAGGAGGACTGTGGTGTTAGGGTAGTGGCAGCCTCCCATTTACCCCACTCTGGGGAAGGAGTGGGCTCTTACCCAGAAGCCCCCCTAATTGGGGACTTATCTGCTTCTCTAAAGACCTCCCCACCACTGGAAGCCCTCACAGACCCTCAGGTGCAGCCAGACTTGCACGTGACCCCTGCCATCCCCACGCGCCCAGACATAGATGGATACATCTCCTCCTGCACACTTTCACATGCAATCACATAGATCCTCTGCCATGACACACATACACACACATGCACACACCCCTTCACTCATCCATCACTGAGAGGCTCATTCAGACTCAAACACAGAAAGATGCCGTGGAGTCACTCCACTCCCCGTCTGCCCACAGCGACCACTCGTGCACGAGCCCACACACGGACCCCCCTCACTATGTGACTGTTACCTGCAGCAGTCAGATACACTCTCTTGCTGACACAGTGACCCTCACTCCAGAGGAGCCCTGCACTCATGTACCTCCATCCCACACTGGCAGATCCTATAGTGAGCACCTGCTCTGTTCTGGGCACTGGGCTGGAGGCAGATCCAATATGGCACCCCGAGGAATTTGTTCACAAGGTGATAGGAGACTCGGACCAATAAACAGATTGTTGCAAAGCAGTGTGTTAAGGGCGGCAGGGGAGTAAGCACCAAGTACTATGGGGACTTTTACCCAGTCTTGGGAATCCAAAGAGCCTTCCCACATAAAGTGACATCTTTCCCATGCTCAGATGCACCCCTGCTAAAGGCTCAGGGCTTCACAACCATCATGAGGTAGGTATTAATAGCCCCATTTTACAGGAGAGAAAACTGAGGCTCAAATAAGTCAGAGCACAGTCATGCAGCTGGTAAAGTAATGGAACACAGACTCTAACCCAGAGCTGTTTGACTCAGAGCCTAGGTGCTCATGGTCACCATTAAACTGCCTCCATCGGGAACTTGAACTTTCATGCTCTCAGGCCCTCACCTACTCTCTAGAGCCATTCAGCAACCCTCCTAATGCCACCCAGACCCCTCAAGCCCCAATCTTCGTGTATACACACAGGCCCACCCTCCAGCCTGCTGCTCTCACGGGTCTTCCCTCCCAGGAGAGAGGGCCACTTGTCACTAGAGGAGCCATAATAGGCAGGTGCTGAAGCTGCTGCTGGAGCTTTAGAGCAGGCAGAAGGGAGGGAGGAGAAGGGTTCCTGAGGCAGGGGGCTTGGGCGCTGGCACGGGGGAGGAGGGAGGGGGCTGGCTCCACTGCCCTCTCCACTCTGCAGGTGTAATTAGCCCTGGCAGATGAAAGGGCGTCTTTGAAAGCGGGCGAGATCCTTGTCTGTCAGCAGGGCGCTCTGGGTGGCATCGGCAGCTTATCCTGAAACCACACACGGCACCAGAGTTGGGCTGTCTGGGCGCTACCCAGGAGGCAGGGAGGCAGACCCCAGGGGCGTGGGCCCTTGACTCCCCACTCCCCAGTCTCTCGGCCCTGGGCTCCCTGCCTCTTTGGGCAGGAGCTTCTCAGAACCAAGAATCCTCCAGAACCTGGCGATGCCAATCCCAATAGGCTGATGCCCCATCCCTGGGGCCTGAGGGGATAGAGTACTTCTTCCCCTCCCCCACCAAGCTGGACAGCAGGCCAAGGACAATGGCTCTAGGCAGTCCTTTCATCCTGAGATCTCAAAGCGCTGTCTAATTAACCCCACCCAGGTCAGGGACTTCTTCTGAGTCCCTTTGGAGGGGTGTGGTGGGGGACCAGCAGTTCCCAGATCCCAACCTGGATAGAAGCCCCGAAAGGACAAGGTCTCCCAGAGTGTTCATCCTGTTTGGGACCTGCAGGTGCTGAAAGGGATCTCAGGGGAGCCTGAGTTTGAGACCTAAAGGGGATAATCTCTGATACATCCCATCCCACCCCTCACAGACAGGTTCAAACTCAAGCAAAGGATGAATCTCACAAACATGTGGGGTGAAACAGGCCATATACAAAAGAGTACACAGTACACAACTGCATTTATATGAAGGTGGAAAATCGGCAGAAAAACGGTATATGCTCTTTGAGGTCAGAATATTCTGTTACTCTTGGGTGGGGTAGTAACTGGAGGGGACACAGCGGGGGCTTTGGGGTGGTGGTCATGTTCTGTTCCTTGAGCTGCGTGCTGGTTACCCAAGTGTGTTCACTTTGTGAACTTTCACTTCATTTTTTAATTTGTGATTTACTTATGTCATATACTTACGGCACTTTTCTATATGCATCTCATAGTTCAATAAATGTTTACATTAAAATATTTTTACATGTCAAGCCAAAACTTTGCTTTATGATTCCTTGGAGGGGCTCTCATATCTGTCTCTTTCCTCAGCTGGAAGATCACAGCGGTCACTCCAGAATGAAGACCAAGTGGGGCCAGATTCCTGGAGAATTTCTTGACTGTATTTGTGTGTGTGGATAAGAAGGGAGATGGATATGAAGCTCCACAGACTGAGCACGTTGGTGGAGGATCCTGCACCCCTCTCCTGCCACCGCCACCACCAATACTCACACTAACACACTAACCAGTTCTACTTTGCTGAAAGCCAATGGATGCTTTGATGTCCAAGGAACCAATGAGATTGCCAGAATCTCTACTCTCCTCGGCCCCACCCCCTCTATCTGCTCCTGAAATCCATTCCCAGTCAGCTCCCACCTTCTGCCTACCACCCCAAGTCAGCTCTGTCCCTTTCATCTTCCTCCTCTGCTTCAGGGCCTAAAACAGGTAGCTGGGGAGAGGTGGAGGGGTGTTTGTGAAGGAGCCTTTGGTCTCTACCTCATCAGATGACATCCTTGCTTCTTTGTCCTTCCTCCCCCCTGGAAAAGCGTAGGAGGCATTGCTTTCTTCCACTGCCACTGAGGGAGAGGGTTTTGAGTTGGACCTTCCAGACAACTTCCTGATAACTGAGGTGGTAAGAAGTGCTTGGAGGGACCAGGAGGGAAATGCGGGAACACAATGACGGTTCTTCCTCCTGATACTGCCTATCTGGTTGGAATAAATGTTTTTGGTTTCTCAGCTGGTACCCCAGAACCCACAGCCATACCAGATAGTGAAACTCTGCCTGCGCTGTGTGACCTCAGGAGGAACCCACTCTTTCCTGCCTCCGAACTCAGTGGGGAGACCTGGTCTACACTGGTTCGATGGTCTCCATAATCTGGAGCCTCAAGCTCACCTTCCCTAATTTTCTGGCAAATCCCAGCACTCCCTGAACTCGTCCTCTCTAAGTACCTCCCCTAAAACACACTGAGAAGAGGGATTTGTACTTTCTGAACTTCCTTCCAGCAGGCAGAGTCCATGACCTTCTCACGTCTTCCCAAGGATCTTCATTTTATTCACTAATTGTATCAGAAACACCCAGAACAGTGTCTGGCACATAGTAGGAGCTCTATAAATATTTGTTGGATGACGAATGGTTCTTATGCTTGGAAAGTCCCTCCTCCAGAAGTCCATCCTACATCCCTATTGCTGCCATTAAAATTTTCAGTTGTCTGGGCCTCAGAAGAGAGGGGTCATCTGCCATCAGTTATGATTGATGGCACACCTCCTGTGTGCAAACCTTTGTGATATGCGACTGTCTCTTCATAATTTAAGAGTCTTTGTACAGCATGGGGAAGTATACACATCATTTTCTGGTGACTTTAATTGGAGTATAATCTATAAAAATGTTGAGTTGCTATGTTGTACACCTGAAACTAATATGATGTTGTAAGTCAAAATACGTCGATTAAAAAAAAAAGAGTCTTGGCCCATCCCAGTGTCTCTCACTGCCTCCCTCCATCCTCCACGTCCAGGCTTCATTCAACTTCAATGGTCTATTCTCCAAGAGTTACCCAAGATTTAATAAAATACCACAAGACAGGGTGGGAGGGAGGGAGACGCAAGAGGGAAGAGATATGGGAACATACGTATATGTATAACTGATTCACTTTGTTATAAAGCAGAAACTAACCCACCATTGTAAAGCAATTATACTCCAATGAAGATGTTAAAAAAAAAATACAACAAGAAACAAGAGGCTTGCTTTTTCTAATTATATTTGTTCTTTCTATTTCTTCTTTTGTCACCATTTAAGTGAAGGCCTCTCCATTTCTCCATCCTTTTGTCTCTGTGTGCCTCTGGCTCTCTGTGTATCCTTCTCTGCGGCCCCTCTGTGTCTCTGTTTCTTTGCTGGAATCTGTTTCTTTCTTTGTCTGTGGGTGTGTCTCAGGCCCTCTCTCCCTCCATCTCTCTCTCTGTTTTCTTCCTTTTCCTTACAGCAAGTAGGTAAACAGGTGGTTGAGAAATGGAAAAAGGGTGGAGTGGGGGAAAGAAGAAGAAGCTAGAGTGGAGTGTTTTCTCCCAGGTATCAGGGTCGCAGGTAGCTCCATCCCTAACTGGGAGCGAGTCTGGACAGGTGCAACTCCTGTCCAGATGTTGCGCAAGGGGAGGCGCGTGCCCAGGGCCCGGGTCTGGGTCAGGTTCCCGGGCAGGGACAGTGGTGGAGGATTTGTTCGGACCAGAAATATCCTTTCAGGTCCCTGTCCTGGAGACAGACCGCGACCGGCCGGGACTTCTCCTCCCCACCCGGCTTGGGGGCGGCGGGGCGTGAGGAAGCGGGGAGGCCGAGAGGTTGTTTGCCGGGAAAGGACAGTTGGGGGCCGGGGAGGGGAGTTCCCCGCGTCTGGGCCGCGGGGGGAGCTGCAGGCCAGCGGGGATGAGTAAGGCCCAGCGGACGCAGGAGGCTCAGTGGCGGCGGCGGCGGCGGCGGCGGCGATGGGGAGGAGGGTAATTACGCTGGGAGGCTCTCGCCACAGCACGTCCCCACAAATGAGAGGCCCCGGGCCCCAGACACCACACAACAAAGCAGGACGCAATTATTTGGCTCCAGTGGGAGGGGACAGCCCTTCGCCGGCCCACTGCTGCTGAGCACCGGGCCTCGCCGAGGGCGTGGAGGCTAAGGGTGCAGACTCTGCTCTCGCCGGCCCCCGCGGGCAGGGGGGTCCCAGGGACTCCCGCTGGGTTACCCTCAGTGGGGGTCCCCGTTCGGAAAGGCAGAGCTGTAGGAGGCCCTCAGCATTACAGCCATCTATCAGCCAGCCCAGAGCCTCCCACAAGGCCTCCAGGAGGCCTCCTGGGCACCCAGGGAGCGAGGCAGGAAGACCGGAGCAGGGCTGGGGCACGGGAGGCTCTTTGTCGGTCCTGAGGAGGCCAGTGGCCACCACCTGAACCCCACCCTCCACCCCTGTTCTCCAGCTGTGGCCACACAACTGGCAACCGGGAGGCTCTCAGGCAGGTGGGGAAAACCACAGAGGAGGGAGCAGGAGACAGGGAGATTCCAGAGCACGTGGCCGGGCCTGGAATTCACACAATCGATATGCAAATCAAATGCAAATTTGTCTTCTTTTTTTTCCCCCTCAAAAATCTTGGATCAGGCCCTTTTGGAAGAAGTGCGGTAAGCCAACCCATGTTAGCTACAGGAAAACTGTTAGAAATCCTGTTACTACCTTGGATTCATTTAGGGCCTTCCTGCAAAGGACCTTCCCCTCTCTAGATGAAAGGACCCAAAGTACAGATGCGGAAAAAGAGGTCTTAAGAGATTCAGGTCCTCTCCCCTGTACTAACAGCCCACCTGGAGGATGGCAGGGCTCCTGGAACCTTCTGACAATAGCCCTAGGTTATCAGCGTGCTTACTGGGGGAGGGGAAAGAGTGCGGACTAGGAGCCCTAAGATCTGGTCTCTGGTCTCAGCTCTGCCCCTAACTGGCTGGGTCATCTTGTTCAAGTCACTTCTCCTCCTTAAGGCCCGGTTCCCCTGAATGTCAAATGACCAGCTCTGGCAAAATGCTCTTCCAGACGTGGAGTCCTCTTCTGGTACCAGGGCCATCCAATGCTGCTGCTCAGGGGCCTTTGAGACCACTGTCCCCCTCTTCATCCCCACCAGCTCTCACCCTTCCCTGCTCCAGGTCAACGGAGAGTGAACCCCTAACCCCTGTCTTCCTCTATCATCAAAATCTCACTCAAAATCCACTTCAGGGAGCCTGCTCTGATTAACCCTGCTGAGCTGATTGCTCCCTTATGTTGGGGTTCCCACCATCTGTGAAAGGCTCTGCTTGTCCCCTAAGTTTGGTTTTGTTGTTATTGTTGCTGAAAGAACTCTTAAGTAATTTTGAGGATGTGTTTAATATCCCCTTGTGCCTCCACCCTCCACCCCAGGCTGCAGGCAAGGACTGTGTCTCTTCCACTGGACTAGGGCCTTCCCAAGGACCTGGGCTGTGTCCTGGGGACAGAGGCCCCCATCAGGGTGGAACTGTGTCTCTACCATCAGATTAGGACTTTTCCCTGGGGTTGAGGATTCTGCCTCCCCGACTTGCCCCAAGCCTGTTTCAGGAGGAGCCATTCTCAGGGGAGGAGGGACCCAGACAGCCTGCCTCTCCCAGGTCTTCACTGGCTGATTTCTCAACTTCTCCTTCAACCCTCTGCCATGGCCAGGGTGGCTGATTTTGCCATCTGCCTCTCCTGCCCGGGAGTCATTCTGCCTCTTCCTTCCTCAAGAAACTCTGGCCTGGTACCTGCCTCCTCCCCCTCTTGCAGCCTCCTGTCTCCCTCATCCCTCTCTAGGGCCTCGGGGCAAGTATTTGCCATCTGCCATGTTAGTACATTCCTAGGGCTAGCTCCCAGGCTCTCAGCTGCCCTGGGAGGCCTGAGAACCCTGCTCATCAGAGCTGCCCTCACCACCCCCGGAATGGATCCCTTGCTCACTCCCCTCCTAGGCTTCCTGGGGCCTGCAGTGCCAGGGCTCCTAAAGTCCTAGACCGCTCTCTCTACTCCAGAGCTGGAAAGGCTGTCAGAGTAAGCCTGGGGGTGCCACTGGAGCTGCAGGCATCTCCCTGAGCGTCTCTCATCCACATCTTCTCTGTCTTCACCTCAGAGAGACTCCTTACGTTGGAACCCCGCCACTTGATATCAATTTGTATACTGCGTATATTGGTCCAGCCCAATGAAATTAATGCAAACACAATGCAAACAAAATACAAAGAGGCAGCAACACTGGATGGCCAAGGAGAGGACTCCACATCTGAAAGAGCCTCTCCTCTCTTTCCAGAGATGGTAATTTGCAATTCAGAGAAACTGAGCCTTAGAGAGAAGTGACTTACTCCTGTGTTCCTGGCTGGGATGCCTGGGCCTTTGGAAAATTCCAGGGGCCACTGACCTGAGCTGTGCAACAGGTGTGCTCTCCTCTTCCTTAGACCTCATCCAGCTGTGGCTCTTCTTTCACACAGCTTCTATACTTTTCCTTCTCTGTGAGTTTCCCCTTCTCTGCCTCCTGCCACTCCTTGCCCTCGGCACAGGAGCCCCAAACCCCACCATCACTCCCTGTCGTTGGGTGACAGAGGTGGTTCCCCATGTAGACTCTGAGGGGCCTCACCTGCCCCAGTGGGTGCTCCCCACCAACCTGCCCATGAGCCTAAAATCCCTGCCATTAGAGTGTTTCTGTGGATGCCAGTGGTGAACGCAGACGTATTCTATTTAAAGACCTGTGACACTGGGGTGGGGTGGGGGGAGTGTCTGGCTGATGTGTTACCACCTCAGCAGAAAGCAGGAACTTGGAACTCCCCCTCCCTGTGGATTTGGGATTGTTGGAGAGGCCAGGGAAGAAAACTGGAGTGAAAGAAAGAGTAGTCACTGTCTAGACATGCATTCACTCAACGGGTGTTTATTGAACACTTACTATGTCCCAGGCACTGAGCTGGGCCCTGAGGGTGTGATGGAGAAGAGAACCTGCCCTCATATAGCACAAGCGGGTGTTCTCAAGCTTGAATTACACCAGCATCACCTGCGATGCTCATTAAAACAAAAGGTCCCACGCCCCTCCGGATTTAGTAAGTCTATGAGGTCCCAGGACTATGCGTTTAGACAAGCATCTCTCCCTCCCTTTCCCAGTGATGTTCATGCAAGTGGTCTGGGGACTACAATTTAAAAAGCCCTGGTGGTATGTTTTGGATTCTAAGAACAGCCTGAAGTTTCGAGGCCCCAGGGAGGCAGAAAGAGGGGAGGAGGGTGTTGAGAGGAAGAGTCAGCTGGAGCTGGAGGGGAGATGCAGTGTCTTCTCCTCAGGGCCGCTCTCTGCTTGCTGGTCCCCTCCTGGTCCCTCGCCATCCTAAGGAGTAGGCCTGCCTCCCTCTCCTGGGGAGGGCGTTGCACATTCAGGTCTCTCAGTAGCCTGTTGAGTCTTGCCCTTCGCCTCCCTCAGAGCCTCAGGGCACCTTCTCTGGAGTCCATGAAGGGTCAGCACCGGTGGGGATGGATGGCAGAGCTGTCTGGCAGAGACCCAGACCATTCTCCCCACCCTACCTGCTCCTTCCCCCTGGTCTCAGTCAGTGACCAGGCTAAAGAGAGAGGGGCTGAGAGGAAGGGACTGAGGAAGCAGAAACAGAGGTAGAGAGCAGAGGCAGGAGGCTGCCCCCCTCCCCTCCACGCCTGGCGTTTGATGCTGGGGGTACTGAGACATCTCCTGTCCCGGAAACTCTGAGGCCAGACAGATAAACACAGATGGAGGGAGAGACTCAGCTGCTTTATTTATGGGCCCCGTGACAGGCCCTCTTCTGTCTCAGAGTCACTAATCTACCAGGCGGAAGAGACATCCCACCCCCTCGCACCGTCTTCCCTCCCTCCTAAGACTGGGGCTCAGCCAGGCTCCGAGCCTGCCCCCCCGCCACTCAGGCGAAGGTCTGTGGTGCTAGCTCCTGTGGGCTGGGGGAGAGGGTCCGGGGGCTCAGGGGATACCCTCTCCCTTCCTCTCCTCCAACCAAGTGGGGAGCACACATCCCACTTCTTGCCCCTCTCCCCCATGTCCCACCCTGTTGTGAGTGGGACATAGAGAGCCTTTGACTCTGCCAAGGAGACCCACTCCTGTGAATGTGCCTGGGGACAGGGGGATGACCCAGGCTGCCACCTCAGGGGGTCCTTCCCCCTGAGAGGCCAGATAGTTCAAGTGTCTTGATTAGGAAATGTCTCAGGAGACCCCCTGGGCTGGCCCTGCTTGGGCCTCCCTAAAGCAGGGGCTGATAAGGGATTCTCTGATGTCCCAAAAGGGTCAGACCCAGAGCCACAGGATCCAGTTGCCTGCAGGGTTTCCTTCTTTTTTTTTTTTTTTTTTTTTTTAAA
>NW_020171981.1:3592006-3629831 GCF_003031525.2 Neophocaena asiaeorientalis asiaeorientalis
CCAAGGTTCCCGTTGCTCGCGGGGTTTCTTTTTTTTTTTTTTTTTTTTTTTTGTGACACACTGAGTGGCTTGCGGGATCTTAGTTTCCCAACCAGAGATCGAACCCAGGTCCCCTGCAGTGGAAGCGTGGAGTCCTAACCGCCACTGGACCACCAGGGAATTCCCTGCAGTGTTTCCTTCTAATGAACTCCCTCTAATGGCAGTTAGCACCCACATAAAGGGGGTCTGGGGACCCATGTGAATTCTTCCTTCTCTCCCACACAACATATTCCTGCTCCTGGCACCCTCTTACATAGGGTTAAATTCCACTGCAGTACCGGAGTGGGACCCAGCCGTGGTCAGACTGAACAACGTGGATTTCTCTGGCACCCCTGCCCTGTGCCCATCTGCACAGCCTCTTCATCCTGCCATTTTTATCCAGGTCTACCCCAAATCTGGGTAGGGGGAGGAGTAACTCAGCCTTCCAGAATGGGTCCCTCAGGCCCATTCTGGAGGTCAGAGTGCAGCAAAAGGGCAGGAAGAGGAGGGGGTCTGGGAGGGGGCAGATCCCTACCTGGTGGTCAGAGCTGGACACAGGAAGCCTTTAAAGCTCCAGAGATTTGGGGATTTGGCTCAGAGGATCAGACAGCCAGCCGGCTGCCTGACTCACCAGAGGGGGACCTGTTCAACTTGCCTCTCTTTCTCTCTCTCTCTCTTTTTTTTAAAATTTATTTATTTTTGGCTATGTTGGGTCTTCGTTGCTGCGTGCGGGCTTTCTCTCTAGTTGCAGCGAGGGGGGCGCTACTCTTCATTGCAGTTTGCCGGCTTCTCATTGCGGTGGCGTCTCTTGTTGCAGAGCAGGGGCTCTAGGCGCTCGGGCTTCAGTAGTTGTGGCACACGGGCTCAGTAGTTGTGGCTCGTGGGCTCTAGAGCGCTGGCTCAGTAGTTGTGGCGCACAGGCTCAGTCGCTACACAGCATGTGGGATCTTCCCGGACCAGGGCTTGAACCCGTGTCCCCTGCGTTGGCAGGCGGATTCTTAACCACTGTGCCACCAGGGAAATCACTCTCTTTCCATTTCAGTGACTTTGGCTCATCCGTGGGCCAGGGAGGAAATTCACCAAATGACATGCTCCCCCTCCCGCTCCCTGGGAGTGCCCTGCCCTGCCCGCCTGCTCCTTCCTTTCCTCCACACCTATCCTTGTTCCCTCCCCCTAGCCTGGGAAAAAGGGGCGATTTGGAGTCCTAGCCTAGATTTACCATGAAGTCTCAGGCAGTCTCTTCTTCGGATAAATGGGTATAGCTTAAGGTTAAATGGCATTCACTGGCTTCTTCCCCTAAATCGACTTCACTTTCTCCTCCGGGACATTTTCTTCCTATTCTTCCAGCACCACCTCAAGAATTCCATTCATTTGCTGTCTGCTCTTGTTTCTGGACTCTGATGATGAATCAGGGATGTGTTCTGTCTTTCCCTTCAGACTGGGAAATCTTCGTAGTCTAGAGCCATATCTCCCCTGTCTAACCAAGAGCTCCCTGAAACGATCTCCTTCTGGACCTACTCCCAGCACCGAGCACAGAACCCTGCCCACTGGCAGGCGTAGCCAACAGCCCTGGGAAGGGAGGAGGGTGGAGGAAGACAGGCACATTCATTTCTCTACTCCTGTAAACAGATCACCCCAAAGGTAAGCCCAGGGAGCAATGGGAACTTATAAAAAAGGCTTCTTTACCAGTGGGGGTGACTTTTAATTTGAAACTAAAAAGAAGAAAGAAGAGAGGGCATTTTCCCCCAAGAGCTTCAGAGCACCTCCTCCCACCCTGCCTTCCCCTTCCCACTTGTTTCTTCCTTGGAAGCCCAAGACAGAGGGCAGAGGGTCTGTCCCATCTCTTTTGTAATGTCATGGTGCTCCCTCCTCCTCCCACTAGCCTGTCCTGCCCGCCTGAGGGCCCTGGCTCCAAGCCAAGTGTCAACCTACTCAGGTTCACCCAGCACCCTTATTCAGGGCAGAACCAGTTGCGGAGGCAGTGCCTCCTTTTCCTCCCAACATCTGTCAACGTGAAGGCCCCCTTCCGCGTGATGAGAGGCAGTACCAATGTGTGAAGCAGCTTGTGGACTGCACTGAACTCAGGGGCATTTCTCTGTCCATGACAGAGTAGGTGGATGTGTGTGTGCTCAGCTTGGGTGCATTTCCACCTCCTTCTCTCCCCTCCTCCCTCCTTCAGGTGAGTTTAGAATCCATGGTCTGGGAGAGGTCATTGTGTCCACTCCCCTGCCCATGCCCAACCCTCTACCATGCTGGATGAGCATCTCTGTTGGGTTTGAGACTACTACCACCCTAGTAAAGAAACCACCATACCCCTGGGAATTCCCCGGCAGTCCAGTGGTTAGGACTTGATGTTTTCACTGCCGTGGCCTGGGTTCAATCCCTGGTCGGGGAACTAAGATCCTGCAAGCTACGTGGCTCGGCCAAATAATAATAATAATAATAATAATTTAAAAAGAAAGAAATCACCATACCCCTCCCCAGTCTTCTGAAGCAATGAAATGCAGAGACCCACACAGAGCCACTCCCACTTTGAGGGCTACCCCTCTAAACCTAGGAGGCTGGGGTCCCACCTGGTTTCTATCTTTTTTTTTAAACATTTATTTATTTATTTTTGGCTGTGTCAGATCTTAGTTGAGGCACGAGGGATCTTCGTTGCAGCGCGTGGGCTTAGTTGCCCTGTGGCACGTGGGATCTTAGTTCCCCGTATCGAATCCACATCCCCTGCATTGGAAGGCATATTCTTAACCACTGGACCAACAAGGAAGTCCCTCCTATCTGGTTTCTGCTGCTGCCCAGGAAGGAGTCTCTTCCCTTTTGCCAGCTGCCCAAAGAGCTAATAAGAGCTTGCATTTACTGAGCCTTTATCGTGGGCCAATCACACAGAGTTTCTTGTTGACTCTTCACAACAACCCCTGAGGTGGGTCTTACTATTACCCCATTTTACAGATGAGGAAGTGAAGGCTCTGACAGGTTGTGGTTGCCCTTCCTAGCCAGCATGCAGCCCCCACTTTGGGCCAAAGACTGAACCATTGTTTGATGGACAGCAGCGGAGGCCCACTTGAGGGAAGGGGCAGAGAACAAACGAGGCCTGGCCCTCTCTTGGGAAGACACCTTCTTGAGCAGTGTTCAGTCTAGTGGAGGGGATGGATGGTCTGAGAGAGGAGTCAGACTGTGCTTGAAAAACCAGTGATTTCCTGACCGTTGATGCCAACATCCAAGGTGGCACCAGTCAGAGGCTTCCACTACTATGTCTGGGTCCCAGGTATGAACCTGGCTCCCTGTCGACCTTGTCCTAGGAATAAACAGACCTGGGATTTCTCTTCCCGGAGGACAAGTGAAAACCCCTTTCTGATGCTGAAGGACTCTTGTGAGACACAAAGACCTTCTGACTTCCATGGGGCAGGCCTCCCCTGAAGGAAACTTTTCCCACCCGGAAGCAGGGGGATGGTTGGAATGAACTCTGAGGGCATCTTGGACTTCCATCCAATCCCATTTCTTCTTCTTCATCCTGGCCAAACTCTGAGGATTATGACAGTCCTCAGTGTGGGCAATAAAAAGTGCCTAATTGGTTGCTGTCCAGACAAGGCTGCTCCCCGTTTCCCTCGTGGGGGTAGGAAACCAGCTGAGTCAGTTTCACTTGTGTTATTACAGCTTTCCCATGGTTGCTGGGCACTAGCAGAAGCAGGGCACCCAGTGGGAGTTGGCAGCTGGTGCCTGATGCTGCTTCAGAGGTGGGCATCCCCTGGGAGTCAGAGGGCCCCCAGAGAGGACCAGAACATTAGGCCATTCTGTTCCTAATCTGAGGAAAGAGGACACCACCCCTGCTGGCCTCTGTGGGAGTCAGGAGGAATGCAGGGGATACCCTCTGCTTTGGCCTCGGTGATAGCACCCCTTACTGCTGCGGTAGAGAGCAGAGGAGAACACGGGCTCCGGAGCCAGGCTGCGCCTGACTGTGCCATTATCCAGCTGGGTGATCCTGGGCACCCAGGGTGATTATTTAGCTCACTATGCCTCATCTTTCTCATCTGTAAAGTGGGGCTAAGTGTATGTAAAGTGCTTGGAGCAGTGCCTGGCCTGTAGTAAGTGTTGAATAATTGTAGCCATTAGCACTGTCATAGCTTGACAGTGGGAGTGAGGAGATGGGATGTAAGTCAGGCTGAATTTGGACATGGTGGGATGGGGGAGGGGTGGGTGAGATGCCCTCTGGGGCAGAGAACCTGGGTTTCCCAAGGTCTTCTCTGAGGTTGCCATGCTGAACACAGCTCTCCTTGTTTCCTTCTGGAGATAATGGACTAGACCTGTCTACTTGGGTCTCAGCCAGAGATGGCACAGAGCCACCAGGCCAGCAGTCTTCTTCCCCTCCCATTTTGGGGGCAACCCTTCTAAGCTTGGGCTGCTGGAGAGCCCCGAAAGCCAGGAGGGTGAGTGAGACCCCAGAGTGGGAAATTCTTTGCCCTAGAGGCTGCGTCCGACTCTCCCGGTGCCCTTTCTCCCACCACCCACCTTGCCTCTCCCGACCTCCAGCAGGAAGGCTGTTCTCTTCCTGCCTCTGATTCCAGGAAGCCCAGAGCCAAGCACAGGCTCCTTACATTTCTGGCAAACCTGCTCAAGTCCCCCGCCCAGGCTGCATCCTCTCCTCCTGCGAGTCTTCGAACAGGCTGTTTCCTCCACCTGGAAACACCCTGCTCCCTCTGCAGCTCTCACCTTGTCCTTCCTGAGCCCCTCCTGTGCCCATCCCTTCCCTGCCTGCCCCTGCCCTGAGACTCACCCCAAGGCCGGCAACGTGACCCTCCTTCTCTCTGCCTCAGTCCTAGATGAGTGTCCAGCCTCCCCCATCAGACTGGGAAGGTGCAAATTGTGTTTTACTACTGAACCCACTGGACCATGCAGGTCATCCATGACCCCTCCAGGTCTCAGCCACAATTACCCCTTTTCCCATTCTTCAGGCTCCCCAATTTTTTTTTTTTAATAAATTTATTTATTTATTTTTGTCTGCGTTGGGTCTTCGTTGCTGCGTGGGGCTTTCTCTAGTTGCAGCGAGCGGGGGCTACTCATTGCAGTGGTTTCTCTTGTTGCGGAGCACAGGCTCTAGGCATGCGGGCTTCGGTAGTTGTGGCTCGTGGGCTCTAGAGCACAGGCTCAGTAGTTGTGGTGCACAGGCTTAGTTGCTTCATGGCCTGTGGGATCTTCCCCGACCAGGGCTTGAACCGGTGTCCCCTGCCTTGGCAGGTGGATTCTTAACCACTGCCCCACCAGGGAAGTCCCAGCCTCTCCATTTTTGACCCAGGAGAGTGGCATAGTCACTGGGCTGCCTGCCACCTCTGACTGCCCCTGGGGGCTTGGCAGACAGACAGCCACCTGTCTCAGGAGGTTCAGGTGGATGCTGGCAGGCAGTGGAGGCCAAGGACCTCCCCACCAAGGACCCCCCCAGAAGCCCCTCCAGTGCTGGAAGCTGCCACAAGAGATCATCCAGTGACAGGGTCAGAACCCAGCTAGGCAGCAGCTGATACCAGAGCAGCAAGGGAGAGGGAGGCCCCAGAAAACCCCCCACCCTTTCCCTGCCACTGCTCTGTGTCTGCTGTCTCTTGGTTGGGGGGATGCTTATGGGTAGGGGGTGGAGTGGGAGGAACGCTGCTCGGCCCCTAGGGGGGCAACTGAGATTTATGGGACTGGATTTTTACGGGCTGGGGAGAGGCCCCAGGTGGGAGGAGAGCATGCATAAAACCTCCCAACATGAAAGTCTCAGCAGCAGGTCCCCCCCGCCCCCGGCTAGGCCTGTGGGTGGTGAGAGATTTACAGCTCTTGCACAAGGCCGGGAGGGAGCCTGGGGAAGTTGCAAGGACACTTCAGAGCCAGAATAACTCCCCACCAAGGCCTTCACCTTTCTCCTCTAGGAAAAAAATTACTCACCAAGAGAACAAGTTGGAGCTGCCAGAAAGATGGTTAGCACTGCGGGGAACCCGCCCCACCTGAGTCTAGGTGACTCCCAACTTCCTCCCCCACCCTGAACTCTTCTCTGCCCCCAGGTCAGGGGGAGATGCCTGGAGCAATGTGGGGGAGGGCAGGGGGACAATGTCCAGGAGGACCTCCCGCTGGGGACAGCGGGGCTCGTGCTCCTAGGTCCCTTTTCCCAGACGAGGAAAGGGCAACAGTGGCCTGGAAGTGGGAGCAGGAGTGTGGGTGGATTCTGGCCAGTTCTGGAAGAGTCTCAACATTTAGGGAGTACTTTCAGAGCATGTATATGGGGTAGGAGTTTTACCTGAAGGGAGACACGGGTGGCCCAATAAGGACACAGAAACACAGAAAGCCCCTGTGCTCAGGGGCTGCCTCTCATTTCATCCAATGAGCCCAAAGGCTGAGCTGGGACTCAGGAGTGGAAGGTACCTGACCCCAGCCCTACACCCTCAGTTCTTGCCCACCAAACTCAGCTGCCAGTTTTCCCTTGGGCCAGACCTCTGGCTTCTACCTCACCCATGGAAGGATTATGTGCATCTAGGCTCTACCTCACTGGGGACAGCTCAGTTGTTTTGAGGGTGCGTTTCTGCCTCTCCCTGACTCTGGACTCTGCACCCCATCACCCTGGTCCCCCCACGTCCCCTTCACCTGCACGGAGAAGCCCTAAACCTCAGCTGGGTGGGGGAGGGGCACACCGCTAACCACTTGAAAGGGCCAGGTAGGCATCCCGGGACAGGTGAGGGGCCAGAGCCTTTGAACTGGGAGGGGGCGGGGCTGCTGCCAGAAGATGGAAATCCTGGGCCAGGCTTGCAGCGCCAGAGGGAGAGGGACGGGGAGGAAGCGCCATAAAAGGCCGACCCCACCCTCCGTACAGCCCAGGCTTCCCCTCCCCACCCCTTAGTCCAGCCTCCCAAGACCAGAGCTGGCACTGAGACAGCCTACTGAGTAATGTCTCAGGTGCCCCGCCAGCTGGACAGAGACTCGCCCACTGGCAGGCCCCACCCTGAGTGGTCGGTCAGCACTCCCCAGGCCAGGGGCATGGTGGGGAGGAGACAGAGGCACTGCCCGTCCAAGCAGGGCACTGCTTGAGCCCAACCCGACAGGAAAGAGGTTGGGGTGGGGAGCCCCGTACTGGGCAGAAGGTGGGGATGCAGCTATACTGCCCGCTTGCCCTTTCTCTTGCTGGCTGGCTGCAGGGCAGGGAAGGAAGACTAACTCTGGGTCAGCGCTCCAGCAGGGAGAGGGGGAGTCAAAGAGGAAAGATGGCTCTGCTCCCTTGGCCCCCAACCCCCTTCAGACTGCAGGCTCAAGGAGGAGTGGGGCCAGGCTGGTCAGGACCTGCCTCCAGCCTGCCTTCCTTCCCAGGAAGTCGGCAAAATTACTCTCCTGGTACTGCTCTTTATTTTTTGAAGCCAGATCAAAGGTGGGAGCCAGCTGGGAGCTCTAGTAAAATCTCAGCAATGTGGAGCCTTGGAGTTCAGTCGGGAAACCAGGAGCTGGGGGGAGGGGCATTGTCCCAGGCCCTGCCTGCGGGCTCAGGGGTGAGACAAGAGTCCGGAGTGGAGCTGGTGGGTGGGGACCAGTCAAGAAGGGTCTGTGACCTGAAGGATCCAGGCCAGGCTGTGGTCACCTTGGTTTCCACTGCTCTTCTCTCCAAGTAGGGACCCACCCACGTATAACTCTTCCAGTCCCAGCATCCAAGCCAATTGGAACCCCTGTTCACATTGGCCACAGGTCATCCCACTTTGACCTCACTGCCCTCATCCTCGTCACCTGCTCCAGGGCATTACTTTGTAAACCAGGAAGCTCTTAGATTAGATAAACTTACTCCCTCCTGCAAAAACAAAGCACATTCCCCCTTTCCATTCCCCCTTTCCATTCCGAGCCTGGCATTTGAAAAAGCAAAAGCATCTCCTTATTTTTTTATATAGTTTCCTGGTGAAGCTGAGATTCAGTCACGTGTGCCAGCAGCATCTTTCCCCTCCTCCCCTTGCTCCTGTCCACACTGTCTTCCTGTGTGGGCCAAATAATTGTCATTCTTGTTCGGGAGACCTTCTCCTTCCTCCCTAGGACTACCACATCTCCTCACTGGAATCACATCGCCATCCCTAATATTGTGGCTGGACGGGGTCAATGGGATTCTTCATTCATACTGGTTTTCAGGGTGAACACGTCCCTGGCACTATCAGTGGGGGACATGTTGGGTGGGGCTCCCAGACATCCCACACTTCTTTCCTCATGAGTCCTGAAGTCTGGAGAGGCTTGGTCCTGACTGGCACGTCGCCAGATGCGAGGCTCTTCCAACAGAACAGTGAAAGATTTCCCCAGAGCCCTGGCTGGCCCTGAGAAGCCCTCCTCAATCATGACTGGGATGGCACTCCTCGTTGCCCCGGGTCCAGCTTCTCCCAGATGTGGAGGTCCCTGGCAAGGCTGATTGGGATGGACAGTGAGAATGTGTGTGTGTGTGTGTGTGTGTGTGTGTGTGTGTGTGTGTACCTGGGCACACACACTTAGGTGGGTCTGGATATAGAGGAAAGGAAGAGAGAGAGCTACTTTACAAATTCTGCCATCATGAATGCACCGTGTAACTGTGGCCAACTCCCTCACCTTTTCAGGGCTTCGGTTTCTCTGGCCATAAAATATGGGGTTAACTGTCCCTCCTAGGGAAGCTAGGAGGATTCACTGGGCAATGGCTCTGAAGTGTCTAGGAGGAGAAGGAGAGCTATAAATATAAGTGATCATTAGAGGGTATTTCACAGCCATTTCTGTGGTCCCAACGTTTTATTAATATTATTATTGCTATTGTCACCACTTCCCGAGTCTCTGCTAGCTGGGTTGGAGCTTCCAGGTGAAGGTCAGGCTCCTGAGCCCAGCATCCCAGATAATGACCTCACTGAATCCCCACCCTCCACACTCAGGGTGCCTGGGGGACTCTCAGGAAGCTAGTGATGGTGACTGAGATGAGGCCTTGACAGGAGGGGGTCAGGGACCCAGAAGAGAAAGTGCCCGCCCAGGGAAATTCACAAGCCCTCTCTGTCCCTAGGGATGTTTCCAGTCTGCTGTGGGAAGCCTGGGCTCAGAGAAGCAGCCATGGAGCTGTGGTCCCGAGGTCAGGAAGGGTGGAGAGGGGCTGAGTGCAGGGGAGAGGCCAAGGTGGAGAGAGGATGCTGTTACCCAGGCAGTAAGAGGAGCTGGTTGGTAGGAAATGATTCCTTGGAGAGGCAAATGGTTCTTTTCAAGGAGTCTTTGTAGAGGCTAGAACATACTCTGTTTCCAGGTGAATCAGGGCACAAGCCTGGCAGACAGTGGGCACTCAATGAATGCTTGTTAAACTGAATTTCCGTTTAGAAAATTGTTTAGTAGAATTGCCTTCTTACTCCAGTAAGATTAAAAAACCTGGCATTTGCTTTTGGAAATGCCTTGGACGCCCCCTGGTGGCGACACACAAAGGCTGAGGGGGCACCAGTGCCTTCCATCCTAACTGGTTCCTGGGAGGGCTGCCCTTTCCTCCTGAGTCTCCACAGACCTCATCCCAAGGGGACTGGGAGTAGGAAGAAACAGGGAAAAAGGAAGAACCCTGTGGGGGAAGGATGAGTGGAACGTCCTTGCTGGAAGATTCCATGGCAGTTGGTAGAGGACAGCCATTGGTCTGGGCAGGGGAACCAGGGTGCAGAGGGAGTTGATGAGTCAGTGTAGGACTGGCATCCCTGAGCAGTGGAGAAGGAGGGGTGGCTGTGTGTGTGCACCTGCGGTGTGGAGTGGGGTAGCTGCCAAAGTATAATAGGGAGATACATTTTACAGCCTCTGTTAATTTTTCATGCTCAGAAAAAGACTAAGGAAACCTGGATAATTGAAATCAAAGATGGACCTGGGAGAGAAAAAAAAAATGGTTCATTTAAACTAGGTGGAAAGAGGAGAAATGAGAATGTAGAAAACCAAAGGAAGAAAAGGGGAGAAGCAGAGGCTACTGGGAAAATTCTTAAGGCAGAACGTGCAGCCTTTAGAAGACTGGGTTGGCTTCTTCAAAAATAACAATAAAGCTTGGGTTGTAGGGGTGAGTGAGGATTAACAGATAGTCAAGGGCTGGGACATTGATATTCTTCTAGTTTCTGGACATCCAACACCAGCTGCTGCACCATGTGGTTCCTTTCATAGGAGGCCCCAGAAGGAATGTGGAGCTTCTTAAGGGCAGACTGTGGTTCTGCAGCCATCCCTCCCTCCTTCTGGTGCCCTAGGCATCCTCAGGGATAGATGCTCACTCTCTGGTACTGATGAATCAGATGGGGGCAGCCACATGCAGAAAAGAAGGACAAGGAAAATGTCAGGAAGCAGGAAAAGCATGGGAAAATGAAGAGGGAAGGGGGTTAAGAGGCAGACAGGGAAGGAGAAGTGAAGTGGAGGTGGAGGAAGCTGGGCTTGGAAGAGAAGGGAATAAGTACAGGAAAAAGGTTAAAAAGATGCAGTCATTCAGTCAGTCAACAAACATTTACTCTGCACCTACTATATATCAAGCAATGTGCTGGGAGTGGAAGGTGCTATGGTGGACAAGACAAATACGGGGATTTTAGGAGTGGCGAATGGATAGCTTTATAAATTAGAAATGGGGAGAAAGTGACAACTTAGAACAGGAAGAGGCTGAAAGCATTGGAAACAAGGGAAATATCACCGAGGGAGAAACTGTCTCCAGATGCACCCAGGGAAGAGACGTTTCTCCTGGTTGGTGCTGAGACCCACAGCTGGAACCGCCTGTTGGCTCTGGGGCCATGGAGATCGAAGCAGGTAGGATGGGCAGGGGAGAAATTCAGGACGGGGAGGGACAGGAGTGGGTAGAGGTGGAGGGTACAGATGCGAAGCTTCACAGCGGTTTACTTGAGCACCACCGTCGGAAGATATCTTTGGGCTGATGAGTGGTTCTCTAATTTGGCTGCCTGTTGGAATCACCTGAGGAATTTCTTAATACCGTCACCAGGGTTACACTCCCAGAGATTCTGATTTCCTTGGCCTGGGATGGGACCCAGGCTTTAAAATTTATTAAATGCTCACAAGTGAGTCTAAAGCGCAGCTAGGACAAAGCAGGCATTAGGGGCCGGCTGCCCAGCCTCTTTCCTCTCTGTAGAGTATGGGGGCATCTGTGGGAAGCAATCTGTGGGAAGCAAAACTGTGTGGTGGTTTTAGGGTGTTGTAACTGAGGCTCAAAGACACCAAAGGTCCTGACAAAAGTATAACGGGGTCCTCTCCTTAGAAGATGCTCCCTTCCTCGGCTGTGCCTCTGGTAAGAACAAGAAAGATGGCAGGGAAGAGCAATTTAAATTACTCAGAACTGCTGGCAAATTCTTCTACGTTTTTGCACCCTGCGTCCCCACCCACACACACGCAAACTTCCCCCCCCCCCACTTCTGCTGTCTTCCTGATGGGGCCTCTGGGGTAGGAGAAGCACAACTGCCCCAGCTTTCATCCCATAAGAGGTCTGGCAGGATATTCAACCCCACCTCCCTGGCCCCCAAATCCCTGCACCCTTAAATAGCTGAGTTCCTGAACCCGGGTGTAGTCCTTGGCTTGACAGTGAAGCAATCTTAACTTGAAAAATGGCCTGGGAACAGAATGCACGGTCTATATAAACAAGTCCCATGTAGATGTAATTGTATGCAAATATTCATTCTTTAACTAGGCATACATTTCCTGTTGGTCCTCTAGTCTGGGCCTCTAACCTTCCACTGCAGCTCACAGTCTAGTAGGGAAGTAAGAAGTAAGAATAAAAGTGTGCAGTGCAGTGTGAGTGAGTGAAGCCCTTTGCATGTGCCAAGAGCAGCCCAGAGAAGTAAAAAGCTCTGGCTCGGCAGGAGTTCAGACTTTGAGCAGGTTCGTGAAGGATGCATAGGAGTTTACCAGGAAAAAGGAAGGAAAAAGTAGGAAGGGAAATAGAGAGATGCGTAAGTGTTTAGGAACTGTGGAATCTTTTCTTGAGGCAAAAAGATAGGATTTGTGGAAGGACAATAGGGTGGCAGAGGGAGATAAAGCATGAAAGGTACACAAAGAGTGTGAAGGACATTGTTTGCCTAGAAAGGAGTATGGACTTTTTACCCAGAAGGGTGCAGGGAGCCAATGAAGGATTTAACTAGAGGAGTGATATCTTTTGAAGTCTTGTTCTTTCAAAGGCTAAATCTGAGAGGGGTAGACTGGAAGAGACTAGTAACATTTATTCAACAATTACAATATACTGGGCATTCTGCTCTGTATTTTATCACAGCAACCCTTTATGATAGTGTTCTTCAAACTGCCAGTCATGATCAAGAAAAGGAAGTGGTGGGAGGGATAAATTAGGAGGTTGGGATTAACATATACACACTACTATATATAAAATAGATAACCAACAAGGACCTACTGTATAGCACGGGGAACTATACTCAATATTTTGTAATAACCTATAAGGGAAAAAATCTGAAAAGGAATATCCATCTATCTATCTATCTGGATCACTGTGCTGTACACCTGAAACTAACTCGATATTGTAAATCAGCTAGACTTCAATTGAAAAAAAAAAAGGAAGGAAGGAAGGAAAGGAGGAAAGAGGGCGGGAGGGAAGAAAGAATAAGATAGGACAGGATAGAAAACATCAGTCCATCACGCGTAGGAAGGGTAAGTATTGTTTTTGGAAAGTTTTATCATACACTCACAGGAGTATAAGTGTACTGGGTCAGGATGCAAATATATTTCTCACTGTGGGGTTATGATTTTTTTTAAAAAAAGGAAAGCCACTGCTCTAAGATGTAGGTGTGATTAGCCTCATTTTACAGGAGGACATAAGGCGCACAGTTTCGGTACCCTGCCTCTCTGTAAGTAGGCTGTGCGAGTTTCGAGCCCAGGCTGGTCTGAAACCAGAATGGATTCCTTCTCACTAACGCCTTCCAAAGTTACACAGCCATAGGGAAGATAAACCTACCCAGGTAGAGCTTTGGCCAAGTGCTGAACTCACAGCACCTCGTTCAAGGAGGTAAGTGGGACAGAGGCCAATTCTGTCCACCCGAGGCTCTGGTTAGAATGCATATTCCAGGCGTGCCCCCCACACGGGAGGCAGCCCCAGGAATCTACTTTTAGAGAGCTTCAGGTGATTTTGATGTCCCCGTTAGCGGGTCGATGCAATAAACAGGCGAGGATTAAGAGGGGTTTGAACTGAGACGGCGAAAATATTCCCCTCTGAGAGGTGTCACTTAGCCCCAACTCCCGCTATTGTGTCTGACTCCAATGCCTCGCTGTACAAAGTCGCCCGGAGGTTCACCTCCCTCTCCAGAAGCGATGAAGGGCGAGAGACTAAATTAAAGACTGGTGGCTTTCCACTCAACAGGTACTGGGTTCAGTGGCCGAAGACCGAAAGGCCCCTGCCACACCAGGGCTACACTGGATTGAGGCGCAAAGTAGATGCTATTTATGGGGCATTTTTCGGCCTCACCCTGATGACTTCTGATTGGCTTTAGCGCAGATCTATCACTCATCTTCTGGGTTAGAGGTGGGTGGAAGGTCAACCACGACCAATACAAAACCACTCCTCAGCTAAGCCCCTCCCCATCCAGCTTCCTGTTGCTGTCCATCAACTACCTTGTAGGCGGGACTTTGCCTCCCGCCAGTTGGCTGGCGAACATGTCGTTCACTCTTCAGTAGGCTTCCGGTTGGCGCGCTCTACCGTCCATCAGTGACATTTCACAGTTCTATTGGCCAAACCAACGTCGCTCTAGGTGCCTCTCTTTGATTGGTTGGTGGTGCTGTCGGTCCCCAATGTACCGAACTCTTATTGGTGAACGCTGCCGTCGCTCGGGCGGTGGCGGGCTCCGGGATTGGCGGGTGCTAAGCGGGCGGTGTCAGGCTCTCGGTGGCGGCGGAGGCGGCGGAGGCCAGGGAGGAAGATGTCGTAATGAGCGGTGGGTCCTGGCCGCTGCCGGCGGGGTCTTCCCGGCTCTCAAGAGTCGGGAAGACGGGCAGAAGCCGCAGGGAGGAGGAGCCGGGGCTGGGGGTTCCCCCTTGGGGCCGGGCCTGGCGCCGGGGCCCGGCTCCGGGAGGGGCGGGGAGGGAGGATTCCCGCCCGGAGGAGGAGCGGGGCTGGCCAGCCAGGCGGAGGCACCCGGAAGGGGGCGTTCGACTCCCCGCCCCCTCCGAGCCCGCTGGCCTGGAAGGCGGCGCTTCCGGGGGCTGGCGAGAGGATCGGGCGCCCGGGGCGGGCCTGGCACCCCCTCCGCCCGGTGGCCGACACGCGTGAGCGCTACCAGGCCCGGGGACGTTGCCTGGGTCTGCTCTGAGGAGGCGGTCGGCGTCCTGTGCGCTTGTTCTGTGTTCGGGGACCCTCTTGCACTCTAACTCTAGGTGCCCATCTGCAATTCAGGGTTCTCCCGTGTGCAGAGAGGGGCGGGGGAATGCTTGAAATTCCGACGGCGCCAACCACATGGGCACTGCTGGGTATGGAAGCCAGCCTAGTTAGCGATGTATCCCAGTCGAGAGATAGTGTCAGGACACGAGGGCACTCCCTAGGCAGATGACCTCTCGCCTGAGACTGCGGAGTGGGCAGAAACCTCCTTTTAATATTTTTCACTTGCATCCTTGAACCTCCAACTAGATTATCTGCCAGCTCTTTGCAGAATTGTGAAACGTTTAAGAAATTGTTGACAGAGTTCCCAGCCTGTTACCAGACATCCCAGGCGGGGGAGGGAGGGGACTGCTGAATCCCAAAGGCCAGGAGCAAACCTAAGGAATGACAGAAGAAATAAAACAAAATGGATACTTACTTTCTTCCTCCACCCCACCTTCGTCCCCATTACGGTTCTCAGCCTCCTACCCATGCTTCTTGGCTTATGTTCCTGGTGGCTTTCTAATTTTAGATGAAAAGGAACTGCGTCTTCTCCTCTGGGCAATTGAGAAACTTGTCCTCACTTCATTCCTTGGTTTTGATTCCAATATACTGTCATGTCTAATTGTTTCTTAATTAACTTGATCCAGAGGCACTCAGTCTGGCTTTTCTCAGTGCACATTCTCCCGAAGTTTGTTTCTTCTGAGGCTACTTCTTGCTCACTTATTTGTTTTCTTAGAGAAAGGGAGGGAGGTAGTTCTGCTTTAAACAATTGGCCCATGGTCCCCCATGACATGGGTTTCGTTGCAGATAGAAGGGTGATGATTGTTGCAAGGTACACTGGCATGCACTGTCTAAAACTTGCATGCTGTACCAGAGAAGGCATTAAGTATCACAGTGGAGGGCTAAGTGTTGAGTTGGTATTTTGGATACGAGTTTTTGGGCTAGAAGGTTTAGGGTGTTGGCCAGCTCACAGTTAGGCTTTGAAGGGAATGGTGATGGAGTCCACACCACAGGAGTAATTTTGATTTGATAACACAAACCTGGTGTCTGCAATAATGAATATAACTGCAGTGTCTTGTTTTGTTTTAAATTCTTGTGTGCGATGAAGGGGGCGAATCTGTCAGACAACCTATCAATTGGGCTGATGATGTCATTGTTCCAGTGGCTTCTAACAGGCATTAATACCTGTTGGAAATGGATTCTCATTGGCTGGGGCGATTGGTAAGTTTTCTAATTCTGGTTCTTCCACTTGGTTGTACAGAGGCGTAACCTCTTTGTTTAAAAGCAGCAACAACAGGGCTTCCCTGGTGGCGCAGTGGTTGAGAGTCCGCCTGCCGATGCAGGGGACACGGGTTCGTGCCCCGGTCTGGGAAGATCCCACATGCCGCGGAGCGGCAGGGCCTGTGAGCCATGGCCGCTAAGCCTGTGCGTCCAGAGCCTGTGCTCCGCAATGGGAGAGGCCACAACAGTGAGAGGCCCGTGTACCACAAAAAAAAAAAGCAGCAATGACAACAAAAAAAAAAAATAAGAAAAAAAAATAAGCTGGTCTGACATAATTATGAGCCCCCTGAGCTAGGCTGCTAAAGACACAGTCTCTTTGCCAAGGAGACCCAAGTAGAGTTAGTTCATAATTGGAGCGTCACCTGACTGCTCAGCAGGAAGAACTGACTCCAGGAGGAAGGAGGAAGAGTTTGGCCTCACTGTTGACAGCACATAGACTGGCAGGCTCTTTTCTCTCAGATTCTATTAAGTTTGGGCGTCTGGAGGCTTGTCAGAGGAGAGAAGAAGCTTTAAGAAGATTGTGGCAAATGCCTAGGGGAAGGAGCCTCATGGCATAACAGCAGAGAGGACAGTTCATTTTGATATCTTTGGCCTTGAAATTTCTAGTTCTTCTGTTGATGAATAGCAGCCTTTCAGAGAAGTTGCATAGTCTCTTGTACCCTAAACAGTTCTTTGCTATAGGTATGTGATCATTCCCAAGCTTGCTTTATGCAAGTATTGCCCAACCAGGGCCTTTTTGAAAACATTTAAGCTTGTTGCAGCTAACCGGTAGACCCTGGTATTGGCTTGGGTTTAGCAGTCTTCTAGACCTTGCCCACTCCCGTCTATATGATGGAAATGTAGCATGTTCTTCTAAGACTTACCTTTACCCCTTCTCTGTAGACACACAAATTAGAAGCCTTACTTCCAAAGATTGAAAAACTTAGGAATTATTTTGGAGGAGATGGAACAACAGCCACAGAATGAAAGATGCAGAGAAACACTGGGTGTGTAGAGTATCAGAAAATGTAGAGATGTGAACACTTCTGAGTTTAAATTATTACATTGTCCGGTCTGAAACCTCGTGGGCTGCAGACTTAGAGCAAAATCTATTTGGAGAAACTCCAATATTTTCTTATGAGTGTATTGGGTGATACATCTGGAGTGTCCCTTTGAGCAGCTTAACTGGGTTTGTGAACGTCTTCCCAGCAAGCTCTAAGCCAGGACACTTGGCTTCATGGTGGGCTGGAAGCCAAGATGGGCTGAGAAGTGGACACCGTTGTGGATACATTTGTTGATGCTTTTGCTTTGCTTTTGTTTGGATCCACGTGCAACTCCTCTTGTGACTTCCTTCTGCTGAAGGAAGGGAAAAAAGCTTTCTCTTTATTTCTTCCTTCATAGCGCCCAGCACTTAGATCTTTATATTTCTGAACATAGTTGAAAGTCTCTTTCTCTCTGAAGAACTACTTCCTCGGTTATCAGATCTTTTTTTGGCTAGCAGCATTGTCTTAGGAGACCTCAGGGTGGGGAGGTATCACTTTGCTGTCAGTTATCTGTTGGAGCTGGGTGGAAAGATGAATGAAGTGGGTAAAAACGTGGGGCATTCCTAACTCAAGGGCACTGTCCGCTTGAGTAGGAAGGAGGTTAGAGACTGCCCTTGTGGAGATGTTCCCAGGTAGTACTGGTTGATTTGTTCCAGTTGACAGGGTTCCAGAATGGAAAACTGATTTTTCTACTGCCTCACTCAAGGCTGAGAAGAGAGCCCAGGAGCAAGCAGTCAGCACTGGCAGCCTGAGGGACGCTACCACTTCACTGCACGTCTAGGTCGCGCTCTTTGCCGATGCTCTGAGGCCGCCACTAGCATAGGGGATTGCTTCTCATCAGGATGGGCTTCGAGCTGGCATGCTCTTGGGAGCTGGGCTCCACTCAGGAGCAGAGGAGTATAAAGAGCTAAGTGCCCTGTTTTGCTGCTTCTCAGTTTAGCCTCTGTGAGCAGCTCCGAGCAGTGTTGAGATGTCAGGGCTGTTTGTGTCACAGGAAGAACGTGCTTGCAGACCCAGCTGTTTGAATCCTTCCTTTGGCCATTTCCCCGAGCTATAGTTTGTTTCAACATCGGAATTGCATGCTGTCCCTAGCCAGAAGCGCCACCACACTGAGAAGTGTTTGTCTCCATGCCGTGATTTAGGCTGTTAGGTGGTCTCTTTGTCTCAGCCATGCAGTGAAAATGGCTCAGGAACCAGCAGGCACTGGCCTCCACACTCCCAAATGTCCTCTCTCCAGAGCTTCCTCTTTGGGGTGTTTGTTACCTCTCCTAGGGGACTTGGTAGAATCACAAAGCTGCCTTTCAGAGGGTGTAAATAGGCAGTAAGAGACAGCAGGCAGGGTCACGTGATTGGATGTGGAATATTTCTGCCCCTGGCCAGTGTCTAACTGGGAGTCTTCTCAGACTAGCCTCAGAACAGACCAAAACATTTCCCAGCCATCAAAAAAGTAAATGGTGAGCCAGCCCTCTCGTCCCAGGGGAAATGAAGTCACTACTCATTTCAGAACCGATCGTAGCCCCGGATGAATGTGTGAAGTGACTCACAAATAAAGCAGAGAGCACGTGTTTGTACCTAATGATATTGTTTAGGGGGGAAAAGTATGTCTTGGTTTTTTTTCTCCTGTTTTCGACAGAGTTCTGAGGCCCAGTATTTTTGTACCATTTCCTGGGACTGCTTCTGTCAGAGTGAAGAGTTCTCACCATCCCCTGCTGGCTGCCCCGTGTCCCCACTCACTTCTCCAGGGTCCCTTCCAGTCTGATAGGATGCAAACTAGCAACGACACGGTCACGTTTTCAGGAGAGAGATTCAGGGTGGAGACACATAAGAGGTATTCAGACAGCAGGTACGCACGTTGTCTTAACTCACTCGGAAAAGAACTTCTTCCCAGTACTTGTTAATTGAAAGAAGCATTGAGATGTGGTGCCCGGTGTGTGGTGATGAGGTATGTGCTTTGAGAGTTCTGTCCGGGAGAAAGACCGGACCGTGCTGGTCCACGCACAGGCTCTTGTCCCCGTGTGAGGTGACTAGCAAGGTTGAGTTCCTGCTGGGACTGGATCGGCAGAGTTGACCTGGTGAGTGGATCCCAGCCTAGTGCCAGGATATGCAAGTCTGCAGGTTTTCTCCTTTGGTTCTTAAATTCTACTCAGGCTCTCCCGCTCTGCAGCCTCCAGGATTCATTCATTTATGCACTCAACAAGCATATATCGGGCACTTGCTGTGTGCCAGGTTGTGGGGTAGGGGGGTGGGGAGTGCATCACTAAGTAAGGCAGAGAGAAGTCCCTGCTTTTAGGAAGCTTACATCTTAGTGGGAGACAGTAAGACTAACTAGTAGATACTAGACAATGAGAAGTGCTAAGGGGAAAAACCAAATAGAGGACGGGAGAAGTGAGAGGAGCGGTTTACATAGGGTGGTCCGGGAGAGTAGTCTGAGTAAAACCCTGAAGGAAAGGAGGGATTGAGCCAGGCTCAGTCTGGGGAGGGGGTGGTGAGAACTCAAGCAGAGAGAACAGCAAGTACAGAGTCCCTGAAGAGGGGCCATACCTGGCATGTTCAGGAACAGCAGGGAGGCCAGCGTGGCTGAAGCGGTGAATGAGGGAGAGTGACGGGGAGAAGTCAGAGAGGTCACATGGGCCCCTTATGTGTCATGGTGTGGGCTTTGACTGGGAGACGGAATGTACTGGGGGCTCTGAGCAGAGGAGTAACATGATTTCATTTAAGTTTGATGGATCTCTGGATGCGTGTTGAGAATAAACCAGCAGGGACAAGGTCAGAAGCCCAGCTAGGAGGCTTTCGCAGTTATCCAAGTGAGAGGTGATGGGGACGTGAACCTGGTTGTTAACAAGAAGTGGTTGTGAAAGCAATCAGATTGTGAACATATTTTGAGGGTAGAGCCGAAAGTGTTTACTGACATGTGTAGAGTGGAGAAAAGAAGGGTCGAGGATAACTCCCAAGGTTTTAGGGCTGAACAGCTGAAAGGATGGAGTTCTATTCACTGCCGTGCGGAAGTCAGAAGAAGGCACAGAATTAGGGAGCTAACAGGAGCTCTGTTTGGGGCTAGGTAGATTTGAGTTGCTTATTAGTACCTCCAAGTGGAGATGTCAGTAGGCAGTGAGATATACAAGTCTGAAGATATAAGTTTGGGAGTCGTCATTATATAGAACCTGTATATATTACTGGTTTCTAAAGCTCTGAGACTAGATGAAATCCTCCAGCAAATAGGTGTAGACAGAAGAAAAATAGGCCCCAAGACTGAGCCCTGGAGCAGCCCGACCATTTAGAGTTTGAGACAAGGACCCAGCAAAGGAGTCTTAGAAGAAGCAGCTGGAGAGGTAGGAGGCCACCCTACAAGCCAAGTGAAGAAAGTGTTTCAAGATAAGAGGGGCCAGCTGTCAGATCAACACCAGCTGAGGTCTAAGAATTAACCATCAGACTTGGCAACGTGGAGGTCACTGGTCGTGGGAGCAGTGTTTGTGGTGTGGATGGGAGGGGGCAAGCTAGCTGGAACAGGTTCAAGAAAGACTAGCAGGAGAGAAATGAGGGACAGCAAGTATGGGCAACCCTTGCAAGGAGTTTTGCTTGAAAAGGAGAGAAATAATGGATCTTGGCTTATAAAGGGAATTTTAACTTCTTGATGAAATTGTGGACTCACATCAGGGCTGAGGCTGGGGGTCAAAGTTGGGAACAGGGAAGACAGGATGGCTCAATAACTGGGTGGAGACAAGATCTCCACTCTTTAGCTTGTGGCATTAGCCACACCCAGAACTGTTCTCATTTCGTGAAAAGTCAATGAAATTCCTTTTACTGTTAGGAGTTAGTATAGTTGTTGGAGATTTGCTTCTCAGAAATGCTCAGAACAATTTGGAGTCTTTCTTGATCCTTTCTCCAGCTAAGCTGATTCTCTAAGCCCATTTGTCAGCTCCCTTTGAGGTCCAACTTTGTTCTCTAAAACCAGCTGTGGCTTGCTTTTCCCTCACCAGCTCTGAATTCTTCCAGGCTAGGCAACTGGAAAAGACTGGGCTTAGGAACAGTTTTGTTGGCTTCAGGCCCAACTGAGCTGACCAAAATAGCCAACAGGAGAACTGTCTACACAGAGTGAAATTCCTCCAGGGGAAATACCATAGCAGACAGCCAAGATGGCCATAGCCAGGGTGGTGGGACCCCACGAGGCAATAAAAACCTAGTACCCCCAGGCCTGGCTGTGGAGTTTGAGCCAAGTTCTTGCCCAGAGCCTGCTGTTGTGGTATTTCTTTGGATCCCTTCTCTCTCAGCCCCTGTCTCAAGAGTAGTATTCTCAAGTGAAAGACCAGTGGAACAGCCCCTAGTCTGATGGCCAGGGCTCCGGGGTCCCACCTGAGGCCTCTTCCTGTTACGCGGTGCTTGCTCCCTGAGTCAGCCTATGGAGAGAGCCCTAGAACAGAGCTGTACTCCCTGCTCCGTCATGGGGGGTGGGGAGAGTTCTGTGAGGGGTGCTGTGGGGCATATACACTGGCACAGAGCAGGGGCACTTGCCCCAGACTTGGGGAGCAGGAGGGAAGATGTCAGGAGAGTTATAAATGAGCTCTGAAGAGGGACCGGAGGTGGCCAGACAAATGGGAGCAACTGTGCTTAGGCTCCGAGTGAGAGGACAAGTTGTAGTTTCAGAAATGGAAAAAACTGAAGTGTTTGTCCGGAGGGCTGGAAGGGCAAGAGATAAAGTAGGAGAGGGGGAGGTGCAGGGAGGGAGGGGGCGGCTTGTTTTGGCCTTTATAAGGTTATCTTAAAATCCTTTGGAAGCTATTGAAGGATTTAATCTGGGGAGTAACTGTGTGGGATTTACATTTTAAAAGAGTCTTCAGACCAGTTGGTGGAGGCTGGATTAGAGGTGGCTAGGCCAGAGGCTGGGAAGCCATTTTGAAGACTTTGGGCCGAAAGTGGTTAACCAGCATAATGCAGATGGAGAGAGGTTTGTATTTAGGAGGTAGACCCAGGAGGACTTAATGACTGAACGGTGATGAGGATGGCGTTCAGGTTTCCTTGTGATTGAGAGGCTGGTTTAACCAAAACTATTCATCATTCATTCAGCCTGCAGGCACTGAAGTGTCGCTGTGCTGTGTTAGGTTTGATGTAGCAGTTCAGCGGTGAAGACAGACCTGGGCCACCCTTCCATGAGTGTGGAAGAGAGACATTAAGCCCATGATTATTTAATGGATGGTGAGTTACCAAAGGAGTTAACCTCATCTCAGGGGTCCTGGAAGGCCTCTCTGAGGAAATGACATACCTGTTACATTACATAGTGGGCTCTTGGGGAGAAAAAAAAAACCTGCCTGAGACCTGAAGGGTGAGTAGGTAGGTATTAGCTAGTGAAGAGAGAAGAGAGCTCTAAGCAAGGAAAGGGCAGCGGCAGAGATGGAGGCTCTTCAAGGATCTGGAAGGAGGCCCGTGGTGGCTGGGGGTGAGAAAGCTGGGGAGAGAATGGGCAAAGGTGACAGCTCAGTGTTGGAAGTTCTGTGGCCAGCCCAAGTGGAAGGCCCACAGAGGGCTGGATGTACTGGTCCGCCACTCAGAGGGCAGATGTAGGCAGTTCATAGACCTGGGAGTCATCAGCCTGTGGAAGGTACCTGAAGCCACGTGAGTGGGCACAGTCACTCGTGGAATGGGTGTTGGGTGAGAAAGATGATGTTGAGGAACATCCGTATTGCAGGGGTGGCAAAAGGAAGAGGAGCCCACAAAGGGAAGAGTTGGTCGGAGAGGTAGGAGAAAATCCATGAGGATTTCAAAGAGGAGGGAATCGTCAACGGGTCAGAAACTGCTGAAGGGGTCAGTTGGATTAAACAATGAGGAGGTCCCTCGTGACCTGGGCAAGTGCAGTGTCAGTAGAGAGCTGGGGTGAAAGTCCAAGTGAGGGGGTGGGGTAGCAAAGTGCTGGCAGCTTTTCCACTAAAAGCTGAGAAGGGAGGAAGCTGTAGCTGGAGGGACGGAGGTGGAACTGAACGATCTGTATGTACCTCAAAAGCCGGGACACTCAGGGGATGCTTTTTCCCTGGTTTTGGAATTAAATTGGCTTCCAGCATGGGGAAAAGGAAAGTCAGGTGTGGTCCTATCAGGCACTGGACACCCCCCAACCCCTGTCTGGAAGCCGTGTTTGATAGCCTTGGAAATTTTTCTTGCAGCTTAAGAGAGCTAACTATTGCTTATGTAGTAAATCACCGTAAAACTTCACGAGCCAGGGGACTGTTGAGAAGGTTTTAGCCAACCCAAATTAATGAAAGTCTGAATGATAGCACTCTGAAGGAAATGCAGCCTTTCCTTCCAAGAATATGCAATAACCCCACTCACCAACCTTGCTAAATGTAGGTTTCAGTGAGCAGATATAAACTGCTGTTAAAAGCAAATGGTACCATTGAAACAGTGGCAGTGGTATAAAACAGTTCCCTAACTATGCCTTAGAGTCCCTTTGCAGGCTTCATACACTATTTAGCCTCGCTTTGAATAGTATGAAGGAAAAGCTAAGCACAATTTATGTCCAAATTATACATTTTAAATATAAGGCTCCAAATTAACGAGGTTCTAAAGTACCTTTGAATATAGTCCTGCAGTTAGGCATCTATGCTACTTCTTAACCACTGTTCATTTCCAAACACCAACTGGAAATGCTGCTTTTCCCTTTCATGGGTAATCCCAGGATATAATTCTGCAGTGGCAGGGAGATTAGTCGCTGTTTTGGTTGCCCAGGTCCACAGCCCAGGGGCCACAAAACTCTTGAGTGACTCTAGGAGAGAGTTTGAGATCTGGAGGAGTATTTCAGGGGCCAGTGGGGAAGGCAAATGAAACCAACCAAGATGGTGTGGGTGGAGCGCCCACAGTCTGCAAGGGCGTCAAGACTCTGCTGTAACTTTTTTTTTTTACAAAGTTTATTTATTTTTTAAATTTTATTTATTTATTTTTGATTTTTGGCTGCGTTGGGTCTTCATTGCTTTGCATGGGCTTTCTCTAGTTGTGGTGAGCGGGGGCTATTCCTCATTGCGGCGTGTGGACTTCTCATTGTTGTGGCTTCTCTTGTTGTGGAGCACGGGCTCTCGGCATGCGGGCTTCAGTAGTTGCAGCACGTGGGCTCAGTAGTTGTGGCTCGCAGGCTCTAGAGCACAGGCTCAGTAGTTGTGGTGCACGGGCTTAGTTGCTCCTAGGCATGTGGGATCTTCCCGGGCCAGGGCTCGAACCCGTGTCCCCTGCATTGGCAGGTGGATTCTTAACCACTGCGCCACCAAGGAAGTCCCTGCTGTAACTTATTAACTGAAGAGCCTCTTAGCCCAGCCCAGC
The DNA here is from genome assembly GCF_003031525.2 of Neophocaena asiaeorientalis asiaeorientalis. Classification (NCBI taxonomy): domain Eukaryota; kingdom Metazoa; phylum Chordata; class Mammalia; order Artiodactyla; family Phocoenidae; genus Neophocaena; species Neophocaena asiaeorientalis. Next base: position 3,615,917 of record NW_020171981.1, read on the forward strand.
CCAGTCTCCAGACAGTTTGAGTCCAGGGTGATAATGCCTGCAGGGGGAGAGAGGGAGATGGGAAAGGGAGGTGAATAAGCACTGGGCCAGTTTTCATTTTGTTTGCACTCTGTCCTGTTCTAGTGTCCTTCAGTTCCATAACAGGGGATGTCTGAGGGAGAGTCATTCACCATTTTTAGCTAAGTGAACCTAAGCCCAGGGGAGCCTTCTGGGAGAGGCCCTGCCTTCCCTTCCCAGTCCTGCCGGCAGCTCACTCATCTTGTGTTTTTATCGGCAACATGGTTGGAGGATTATAAACAAGTTTAAATTCTCAAACAAGATCATTTAGTCCAACTTCCCACCCCATCTAGACATCCCATCTCTGACAGAGACACGCATCCTGTCTCTGGCTAAATGATTTCAGAGAAGGGAGAACATTACCTCAGGAGGCAACTGATTCCGTCTTTTGAAAGTTGTCCCCTCTAATAAACCGAAATTTCCACCCCAAAGTCTACCCATTGAACGCATGTATGGAATAAACACCCTCGTGGGTATCGCTCCTCTGGCACCCTGGTCACCACCATGGCTGCCCTCCTCTGAACGAGCTCCATTTGAAAATCCCCCTTTTAAAATGTCCCTCAGGACGGAACCTGACACTCCAGATGGGGCTCGAGTGCAGAGCAGATGAGGACTATTATTTTCTTCTATGATTGAACTTTTGGAAATTCAGTCCAAGATTGCAGGAGCTTTTTCGGCCACCACATCTAGATTCTAACTGCTTCCCATTTAACTTTGAGTCAAAACCACTGGGGCTTTTTCTCATGAGAACCGCTATTAAGCTCTGTCTTCCTCTCCTATATGCATGATTTTTTTTTTTTTTTTTTTGCTTAACCCAAGTGCAGTGTTTACTCAGCTTCAAAGTTTAAACCACCATTTATTGATAACTCCCTGTGTGCTCAGCGTTTTTCATATTACTGACGCCTCCTAGAATCCTGTAAGGGTGACATTACCTCTGTTTTACAGACGGTGCACTGAGGCTGGGAGAGGAATGCCCCAGCGATCCCACAGTCTGCATTCTCATTTCGGTCTGGAGCCTGGTGCTGTTAAGCACTGCACATACCAGTTTTTTAAGATCTCTTTGAACCCTAATACAGACACCCATTGTGTTTACAGTCCTCAGTTTTGTGACATCCATAAAGTTAATTTGCCTTCTAGGTCTTTTGCATGGTTTCCCAAACTTGGGTGGTGGAGAGACTGCTTTGAAGCCGTGTTTTCCAGCCTGTAGGGCACAAAACCAATTTAGTGAGTCACAACTGGCATTTTAAAAAATGAAATAGAGTAGAAAAATACCAAAGCCCATGACATGTAGCAAGGGCAAATTTTGTTTCAGGAAATTCTTACTACATCAGCACAGGACAGGGAAGTGTGTGGGGGGGTGCATATGCGTACACTGGGTCTTGATGTAAATTGTTTTTATGACTGTGGTTCATGGTCTAAATAGTTTGAACACTGCTCTAAAGGGAAAATGTTTTTCAGTCAACTTAGATTGTTTTCATTATAAGGCTGCAGCCTTAATTATGTATGCACATAAATCTGTTTATCAACTCGTAGATCTAGTTCCTGTAAAATTTAATAATTACAGAAAAGCCAATAAAACTCAAATCAACAACATCATTTTGGGAGGAAAACAGTTGACCGAACCCAAATTGCTGCTGTCAGCGTAAGCGCAGCACAGACTTGACATCCGGGCTCCTTGAGTTCCGCGTGCCCACCCTGCAGTGTCTAGTGCCCAGCCGCATAGTCTTTCCAGGCTTCTGAAGAGCCGTCATTCCTCACTTTGCACAGATGTATCATGAATTACACGTGCAGAATTGAGTTGTCTTAATTAGCCCATGTAGTTAGAGTGGTGCCACTTGGTACCAGTACAGTTGTAAACACACACACAGGCCCAGAAATGTGCAAATCTTGGTTAAGCAGCAGTCACCCAGCGATCTGTAGTATATGTTCATTTTTAAAAGATGATCATCGCGGTGAAAACACAAGAATAAAACATGCTGGTAGAGAAAGCACGAACCTCCGAGGAGAAGCCTGCATATCCTGGTCCTGGCGTGCACCCGTAGTTTGAGACCCTGGTTGACACCGTAGCAGCAAACTGCTCAGGATGACCTGGGTCTCAGCACTTGGGTGGAGGCACGTTCAGCTTAGCCCCCAAACCAGACTATCATCCTGCCTGCAGTTCTTTTCCTTCTAGTTCTTAAGAATACTATGAACATTTCAGTCAGATGCCTTGTTGTTACAAAGTACACAGTGTATACCATTCTCTTGATGTAGCCAACCAAAACCCCCAAAAAAGAAACAGGTTTATTCAGCATGACTTGTTTTTGGCAACCCCACGCTTATTCTTTGTGATCACTGCTTCCTTACCTCAGTAATTGTAGTTGCTGTTCAGTCATTTGTTCTAGGATTTTGCTAAGGATCAGTGTCTGTAATATTTCAGGATCCACATATACGATTTTGCCCAGAGCTCTCCTCTGGCTCCTCAAACAGTTTGCAGGTGTGCCTGCAAAGTGCCTCCCTACTCTGGAGTGCAGTTCATGTGGCCTTAGGGCCAGGAAACCATTTAAGGCTTTGATGAGCCTACTGTACTTACCTGTACTGGGCTGCAGTTCCCGCTTTACCTTTTCTTTACCTTTCCCATTTAAGAGTCACTCCCCCAAAGAGAGAAGCCAGAGGCAGCTGAAATGTGAGCGGTTCCGCCTTCTTCCTGACCTCTGTCTTCTTCCTGCCAGATGCCCAGCAGGGGCTCCATGCCTGAGTCATTCTGCCTCTTCCAGTCTCTGAGTAATACCCTTCTTGTTTCGGTACCTCCTGAAACCTACTTTCCAAAGGTCTAAGATACAAGTCTGACTCTCTGCCTGGTGTTCTTCTCCTTAGTGATTTATAAATTATAAGATGGCTTAGATCCTTTCCCCCCAAATTCTCCTGATTTCCAGTTTACTTGTATTTCTCTTAGATCAGACTTAAGTTCAGAGTAGAGATTCCTTTCGTTACTTCCTCAACGTAAAACAAGTATAGTAGAGTGTATTCGTTGTGGGGAAAATGAGAAAATACAGAAAAACAGAGGGAAAAATTCTTTAAGTGAAGAAAAAACCTACCACCAGGAGATAATGGCTTTTAACATTTTAGCCCCTTTTTGTTTTTAGACTTTTTCCTGCTATATTCATATGTAGAAATATATACACATTTAAGGAAAAATAGGATTTATTATATTTTCATTCTCATTATATTCAGTTATTAGCTCTCCTAATCTCGGTGATACCTATGGGGCCATGCCTGTTGTCCTGTGTAAAACTGTGAATTCATTTAAAGTGATTCCCTGTGTGCTATCTATAATCTACACCTGGGCCATTGTGCTTATGTGGTGAAAGCTGAGCACAAAGCGCTCAACACTTTTGCATGGAGTGGGTGTGTCCTCCTCGACAGGGATCCTGGCCCCGAGATGCTTCTTTCCCAGCCTGGCTTGGCATCTGGCTACGGCAGGAGTGAGCAGGAAGCCTGGGTCAGAGCCACAGGATTAGCTGGGGGCTTCCCCTGCCCACCGTATAGGGGTTCCAGTCTAGCTGGGGAGAGGCAGCAGTACCCAGCAGAGAGGGCTCCATTAGGTGGTACAGCATAGTTACTGAAGCCAGTGTTCTTATAATCTCAGTATCTTCACGTTATCCTAGACTTTATGACGGTTGGAGGAGACGGTCCAGGCAGGACCCACTGTCCTCACAGCCTCAGGTGGCTGAGTCTGAGAAAGGGAGAAGGTCATCTACTGAAAGAGTTGTAGGGCTGCTAACCTTGAGTGGGGAAGTGTGGGGAAAGGTCATTAACCTCTCATGGGGAGGCAGCCCAAATAGAGGCAAAAAGAAAATCTGAGGCAAGGGGACTTGGGTTCTTTTCGGGCATCATGGGTATTACTCTATCTCTTTTCTTCCAACAGATCCACAGACCAGCATGGCTGCCACTGCCGCTGTCAGTCCCAGTGACTACCTGCAGCCTGCCGCCTCCACCACCCAGGTGAGTGAGCAGTGGGCTCTGAGGGTTGGGGGCTGCATCAGCCTGGAAGGACTCACTGAAGCTGACATGAGACCGCATCTGAGCTCTGCCCTGGCTAACTATAACTCCCCGAGGCAATGAGACCAGGGAGGGTTCAGTTTTCCACTTTTTCTGAACTAAGAAACTAGGGCCACTCATCTAAGGTGCCACAGTTGAGTCAGGGGGAAAAGCAGGATGAAACTCAAGTCCTTTCCTCCAGACCCCACTAGCCATAAAAGGAAAACAGAGACTGTGTCCCCGCACCCTGGAGGCTCTTTCCTTGTAGCTTCAAAAGAACAGCCCTCCTTGATCAAAAAAGTCATGTCCCAAGCACTGGAAAACACTCTTCCAAAGGGTTTATTCCTCCTGTCCCCCTCCCTTTCTTTTTCCCTCCCTCCCTTCCTCAGTCCTTCCTCACTTGATGACTCAGTAAGGTGAGCTAACGGAGCTCCATCTATAAGCTGAGGGTGATTCCGTGTCCCCATTAGACACTAATAGACCAGTGGGGAGTAAGCGGTCAGCCCATGCCGTTAGTTCACCCTGTCAAGGGGTGCTTCTGGGGAGTTCCTTCCTGAGAAAGACATTTCTCACCCTTTCTCCCTTAATTTCTCAATGGAGAAACCAGCGGGGAAGGGGAGACAGGGGCCACTGCCCAGAGAGGATGCTAGCTCCCTGCCCGCCGGTGGGCAGGAGCCTGCGAAGAGGAGAGGATCTTAAAGGGTGGGGCGGCTGGGCAGCAGGCCTCCTGTCTCACTCCTTTTCTCCACGTGGTGTTTTGCAGGACTCGCAGCCATCTCCCTTAGCCCTGCTTGCTGCAACATGTAGCAAAATTGGCCCTCCGGCTGTTGAAGCTGCAGTGACGCCTCCTGCTCCCCCGCAACCCGCACCTCGGAAACTCGTCCCTATCAAACCTGCCCCTCTCCCTCTCAGTCCTGGCAAGAATAGCTTTGGAATCTTGTCCTCCAAAGGAAACATACTTCAGATTCAGGGGTCACAGCTGAGCGCGTCCTATCCTGGTGGGCAGCTGGTGTTCGCTATCCAGAACCCAACCATGATCAACAAAGGGACCCGATCGAATGCCAGTATCCAGTACCAGACGGTCCCTCAGATTCAGGCAAGCAATTCTCAGACCATCCAGGTACAGCCCAATCTCACCAACCAGATCCAGATCATCCCTGGCACCAACCAAGCCATCATCACCCCCTCACCATCCAGTCACAAGCCTGTCCCCATCAAGCCAGCCCCTGTCCAGAAGTCGAGTACGACCACCACTCCGGTGCAGAGCGCGGCCAATGTGGTGAAGCTGACAGGTGGAGGGGGCAATGTGACACTTACTCTGCCTGTCAACAACCTCGTGAACACCAGCGACACCGGGGCCCCCGCTCAGCTCCTCACGGAGAGCCCCCCGGCCCCGTTGTCTAAGACTAACAAGAAAGCCAGGAAGAAGAGTCTTCCTGCCTCCCAGCCCCCCGTGGCCGTGACCGAACAGGTGGAGACGGTGCTGATCGAGACCACGGCGGACAACATCATCCAGGCAGGAAACAACCTGCTCATCGTTCAGAGCCCTGGTGGGGGCCAGCCCGCTGTGGTCCAGCAGGTCCAGGTGGTGCCCCCCAAGGCCGAGCAGCAGCAGGTAGTGCAGATCCCCCAGCAGGCCCTGCGGGTGGTGCAGGCGGCATCCGCCACACTCCCCACCGTCCCCCAGAAGCCCTCCCAGAACTTTCAGATCCAGGCTGCTGAGCCGTCGCCTACTCAGGTACCACGCACACCCTCTGCACGCGCCGCCCTCTCCTCCTCAGCTCTACACGGCTGACGCTCCATCCCCATTGGCTTGCTTTCCTAGATGATGCTGATGCATCTCCTGATCTGACCTGAGTGTTGGGAGTCAGTACTGTTTGGGGTGGGTAACAAGTGACCATTTCTGCCAGTTCATAGGGCCACGTACTGCTTATCTTTAGAAATCAGATGCGACGTGCCTATGTACCTATATTTTGGAAACTTTCTTTATGGGAGTCTTTTGGCAGGGGGATGAGTAGCAGGCAGATACATACTTTTTAATAATAAAGTTTTTTTTTTATTCTAGAATTACATACTCCAAATGATAGCAAGAATGAAAAAATTCTAGTCAGAACCATAGAATTTGACGTAAAGTAAGAAAACCAATGAGAAAAATGCTGATCATTGTTAATGACAAAAAAAAAAAAAATTAGGAAGAAGCACCCTAGCTTCATAGCAGGGACATTTAGGATAGATTCTTCTGGGATGCCAACTTCAACAGGAACTTATTTTTGGCATTCATTAAGGTGCTGTAATACTAAAATTTATTTGGCTTTGCAGGGCAGGTTTTATGCTTTGTGTAAGCCTAGTAAATGCCAGAGATTAGGCCCATGTTGAAGATGGAGAACCTGGAACTCAGAGAAGTTACCCAGTATCCAGCTCTCATGGAGCCCAAATGACAAAAGAGCCAGGATTCAACTCAGATTTCTGACCTACACTTTTGTCCTTACTCCACCCTGGCCCACCCTGGCTCTTGTGTATGGCAGGGGCTACACTTAAAATTGTACAAGGATTTTTTTAAATATAAAAACCAGCTCCTGCCATGGAGGAATTTACAATCCAGCTGTCTGTAGAGAGAACCGAGGCGTCAGAGTGAGTGACAGAAGTAGGGAGCTGTGTAGTCTCCCAGGTGGAGAAGTGCCCTTGAGTTTGAGCTGTGGACATAACGGATGCACAGGAAATCTGAGGCCTGCCCTCAAGTGCCTCCTCCTTTCTGGCATATTGCATACTGCCAAGGGGTTTTCTATGAATCGTGTAATTTGTTACAACACGTGAGGCTCCCTTATCAGACCTACCTTAAAGGTGAAGAACTGAGGGATACCCGCTAGCTCCTCTCTCGCAGTGCCTCCCCTCCCTTCCCTGAGGTCCTGTGTCTGGAGACTGATGGAGGCAGGGCTTAAAACTAGGTCTTCCTAAGGAAATAAGCATACGTATGCAGAAAGATTTAGCTACTGCATTACTTTGTAATGGTGACATAGTTTTCCAGTATCTGGAGGTGCTTTCTGTTACCCAACTGTAGATTTAGGCTGTTTCTAATCTTATCGCTAAATAAATTCCTAAAAGTGGGTCAAAGGATATGCACGTTTTAAAAAACGTATTATACCCTGTATCAGAGAAATTGGCAATCCTCAGCCCTGAGGTCAAATCTGGCCCATCTATCTGTTTTTGTAAATAAAGTGTAATTGGAACACAGGCATGCCCATTTGTGCGGCTTTTGCACTACAAAGCAGAGACCTCATGACCTGCATAGCCTAAAATATTTACTCTCTGCCCTTTACAGATAAAGTGTGTTGACCTCTGCTCTACATTGTGGGAAAGAAAATGTTCTAGTAACAGAAACTTCAGATATGCAGAAAATAGCAATGATTTGCAAAAGGGGCACATACCAGAAAATTGAGGATGAAATGTGTATTTATTAAGAGATAACATGAGGTTTGTTTGTTTGCTTTTAACTGAGAACCACAGTCCCAAATAATCCAAGGATCAAAAATAACCCCAATCAAAATCACAGTAGAATTTTTTTTTAAACAAGTGACTTTTCCCCCTGTATCATTTGAGTGTAAGTTGTCACCATGCCTCTGTTACTTCCAAATGTTTTATAGAAAGTGTGTAATTCTTTTACGCAAGGAGGACAACAGCACAACCTTCAGACATAGGCAGTTAGCAAGGAAACACACTGACGTCTAATTCAGAGACCCCATTCAGGTTGCTCATCACTTGCCGCAGTGATTCCTTTGTGGCAAAAGGATCTCATCCAGTATCACACATTCCATTTAATTGTCATGTCATCTTAGTCTGTTTTGACCTGGAATAGTTCCTCAGTCTTTACTTGATGTTCATGACCATGACACTTTAAAAGGCCAGTTACTTTGTAGAGTGTTCCTCAGTTTAGGTTTGTGTGATGTTCCCTCATGGATAGATGCAAGTTGTACACTTGTTTTTGCAGAAGTATCAAAGAAGTGATGCTGTGTTCTCACTGCATCCCAAAAGGAGGTGCATGGTTTTGATTTGTCTCAGTACTGGTGATGATTAAAGTGATATTTAGCGGGTTTCTGAACCTTAAAGTTACTTTTTTTCTCTTTGTAATGGATTAGTATTTTGTAAGGAGATACTTTCTGTGTAAATATCTCATTCCTTATCAGACTTTCACCTGCTTATTTTAGTAGCTTTTACTGTGTTAGAGATTTTTTTTTTTTTTGGCCAGACTACAAGGCATGTTGGATCTTAGTTCCCCGACCAGGGATCGAACCCCAGCCCCTTGCAGTGGAAGCACAGAGTCTTAACCACTGGACCGCCAGGGAATTCCTGTAACTTATTCTAAAATAAAAAGTTAATTTAAAAAAATCTCTTATCATGGGACTTCCCTGGCGGTCCAGTGGTTAAGACGCTGCGCTTCCACCACAGGGGGCCTGGTTTCGATCCCTGGTTAGTGAACTAAGATCCAACATGCCTTGCTGTGCGGCCAAAAAAGTTACATTTACAGAAAGGTTGCAAAGGTAGTACAGAGTGTCTTATACCTCTGACCTGGTCCCCCACCACCACCTTGTTAAACATCTTACATACCAGGTTGCACGTGTCAAAACTAAGAAACTGACATTAGCATGTTACTGTTCACTAAACTCCAGACTTGATTGGATGTCACCATCCAATCAGTTAATCAGTTATGTCCTCTTTCTGCTCCAGGATCCCGTCCAAATACCACATTGCACTTGTGGGCATGTCTCCCCAGGCCCCTCTGGTTGGATAGCTTCTTAGTCTTTGTTTTCCATGATCTTGACAGACTAGAGGCACATTGGTCAGGTATCCTATAGAATATCCCCCAGGCTGGATTATGGGTTTTTGGAAAGAATACCACGGAGGTGAAACGCCTCTTTTCATCACATTATATGAGGGGTACATGATGTCCACACAACATCTCTGATGATGTAACATCCCTGATGTTAACCATCGTCACTTGGTTAAGGTCATGTCTGCCAGGTTTCTTCATTCATCAAAGCTGCTACTTTTCCCTTTCTCAATTCTTTGGAAGTAAGTTGCTAAGTCTCCCATCGTCAGGGGTGGGAGTGGGGGTGAGAATTAAGCTCTACATCCTGGAAGGGAAGGTATCTATATAATATTATTTGGAATTCTTCTATAAGGAAGATTTGTCTCTTTTCCATTTATTCATTTATTTATATAAATTTATTTATTCATTTATTTTTGGCTGTGTTGGGTCTTCGTTGCTGTGCACAGGCTTTCTCTGGTTGCGGCGAGCAGGGGCTACTCTTCATTGCGGTATGCGGGCTTCTCGTTGCAGAGCACGGGCTCTAGGCATGCGGGCTTTAGTAGTTGCAGCATGTGGGCTCAGTAGTTGTGGCTCGTGGGCTCTAGAGCGCAGGCTCAGGAGTTGTGGGCACGGGCTTAGTTGCTCCATGGCATGTGGGATCTTCCCAGACCAGGGCTCGAACCCGTGTCCCCTACCTTGGCAGGCGGATTCTTAACCACTGTGCCACCAGGGAGGTCCCACCATTTATTTTTTTATTCGATCATGTATTTATGTCAGTAGAGACTCATGTATATTTATTTTATACTTTGGGGTACAATCCGATACTGCATTATTTATTTTGTTGCTCACATTGTTTCAACTCTGGCCATTTGGAACTCTTTCTGGTTGGCTCTTGCATCTGTGTGACATACTCCCAGTCTTTTTTTTTTCTTATCAGCTTTTTAAAAAAATAGATTTATTTAAATTTTATTTATTTATTTTTGGCTGCATTGGGTCTTTGTTGCAGTGCACGTGCTTCTCATTGCAGTGGCTTCTCTTGTTTTGGAGCACGGGCTCTAGGTGTGCAGGCTTCAGTAGTTGTGGCACACAGGCTTAGTTGCTCCACAGGTTGTGGGATCTTCCTGGACCAGGGGTCTAACCCGTGTCCCCTGCCTTGGCAGGCTCATTCTTAACCACTGTGTCACCAGAGAAGTCCCCTTTTCAGCTTTATTGAGGTATTCGCATACCGTGAAATTTACCCTTTTAAAGTGTACAACGCAGTGGGTGGGTTTTAGTATACTCATGGAGTTATGCAGCCATCACCACTATCTAGTTTTAGAACATTTTTGTCACCTCAGAAAGACCCCTTTAGTGGTCACTCCTCATTTCCCCCTTGCCCCAAGCCCTGGCAACCACTAATCCATTTTCTTTTTAAAATAAATTTATTTATTTATTTTTATCTTTGGCTGTGTTGGGTCTTCATTGCTGCACGTGGGCTTTCTCTAGTTGCAGCGAGCGGGGGCTACTCTTTGTTGCGGTGCTCAGGCTTCTCATTGCGATGGCTTCTCTTGTTGCAGAGCACGGGCTCTAGGCACATGGGCTCCATAGCTGTGGCGCTCTAAAGCGCAGGCTCAGCAGTGGTGGCACATGGGCTTAGTTGCTCCGCGGCATGTGGGATCTTCCTGGACCAGGGCTCGAACCCGTGTCTCCTGCACTGGCAGGCGGATTCTTAACCAGTGCGCCACCAGGGAAGCCCTAATCCATTTTCTATCTCTATAGATTTGCTTATTCTGGACATTTCATGTAAATGGAATCTTACCATAGGTGATCTTTTGCAGCTAGCTTCTTTCACTTACTACACCGTTTTCTGAGTTCATCCATGCTGTAGCAAGTGTCAGTACTTCATTCCTTGTATTTTCCCAGCCCCAGTCCTGGGATCAACCATTTGTCCTAGGAATCCTAGTTCCTTTTATTGGAGGATGTGATAACAGTTTTTTAAATTCTGTCATTTTCTTCTCCATTTGTTTATTTACGTCAGTATGGATTCATAGGTTCCTGTTTCATTCACTGAGTTATAATCCATTAGTATTGTTATTTTGATGTTCAAATTATCCTGTGTTTAGCCAGTGGGGGCCCCTTCAAGCTGGCTCTTGTGTTCTTTTCACATGTCACCACCATTCTTTGAGCATTTCCTTACTTTCTGGTATAAGAGGTGTTCCAAGGTCTTCTTGTACTTCCGCTGACCAAAGTCCTCAAATCAGCTATTTCTCCAAGGAGCCCTGGTTTCTTTTAGTGGAACATGGGATTTAGAAGCTAAGAGCTGGGTGCTAGGTGAGCTCATTGCTCCTGGAGTTTTGCTGCTTTCAGCCTTTCTCAGTGGACACAGTTAAGAAGTATATATAAATATACCTATACATATATCTGTAATATCAAGATAGATACAGAAATGCACACACATATATACATACACTTATATTTTTCTATTTATATTGAAACCTAAGAGTTTCCATCAATACCTCTAATCCCCATCCAGTACCACACGGTTCATTCTCGTTCTCAGGCTCTAATATGCATATTTTTAAAGGCTTTGGACACATACTCCCAGTTTCCCTCCAGCAAGCCTAGACCACTTCACACCCCCTGACGTAAGAACACGTGCCCATTTCCCTGCTGTCTCAGCAACAGTGAGCATTATGTTTTATCGTTCCATCTTCGTTGGTATCAATTGGAGAGAGGCAGTAGTCTCCCCACTATTGTGCCTCCTAAAGGCTGTTTTCATTTCTGTGAAGAGCATTCACAGCGCATCTTTTGTGAGGTCATCATTTACCTGCCATCTAATTCTTCAATTCGGAGATTTGGCATTATATTTTTCCACGCTAAGTAAATTAAATGTTTTGTTTCAAATCAACAGTCGGCATTTGTCAGCTTAGTACAGGGATGCCATCAGCCTTTTTTGCTGAACATCAACAGTGGGTGAACGTAGGCCTGGGCTAGTTGGAGAAGACTTGGGTGGACAAAAAGGCACCCGCTTCTCCCTTGGGCAGGGAGATGATGCTGCATTGAAAGGGGGCAGGAGGGCTTCCCTGGTGGCGCAGTGGTTGGGAGTCCACCTGCCAATGCAGGGGACACGACAAGAGTGTTATACCAGGGGATGGATGATATAAACGTTCTTTAATGCAAAAAAAAGGGGTGGGGGGGCAGGAGCCAGGGCTCTCAGGGGGCATTGACTTTTTCTCTCTGGCCCCTCCCAGGTCTACATCCGTACACCTTCTGGTGAGGTACAGACGGTCCTTGTCCAGGATGGCCCCCCAGCAACAGCTGCGACCACCTCCACCACCACTTGTAGCAGCCCTCCATCCCGTGCTGCTCATCTAAGCGGGACCAGCAAAAAGCACTCGGCTGCAATTCTCCGGAAAGAGCGTCCCCTGCCAAAGATCGCCCCTGCCGGGAGCATCATCAGCCTGAACGCAGCCCAGCTGGCGGCGGCAGCCCAGGCCATGCAGACCATCAACATCAACGGGGTCCAGGTCCAGGGTGTGCCCGTCACCATCACCAATACTGGCGGTGAGGGAAGGCCCCCGGCCCCAGGCATGGGCAGCCTTGAGTTAAGGTTGGAAGGAAAGGAGGGAGCCTTTGGACTGGCTTGTGCCGCACTTCTCAGTTCAGTGGTAACATTTGGTGATATTTACGGTATGAAAGCAGCCTTGCACATAATCAAAGGAACATTGTAGGTACCTAGCACAAATGGTTCGTTGCATTCTTTAGCTGGGTGAAGGGCAATTTTCAAGGTAGTGGGGGCTCTCTGAATCTCCTCCCTTCCTCCTTGAATGAATTTCCAGCACTTTATGCATTTGGTTTAGTGGCCTGGGAGAAGTCCACCCACAGGCACTCCCCCTGCTTTGATGGCTTTATGCAAGTCCTAGAGGGCTTGATTTGTTCCAAAGCCCGTAGAACTCTCTCTCCCTCTGTTAACAGAAATCCCTGGAGACTTTCCTGGGAGCAGAGTTGGTGTCTCACAAGGGCCTAAGGTTGGAGGAGATTCTGGAAAAACACTCCAAGACCCATGTGGGCAATGTCTGGAAGTGAATTTGGCCTATGTAGTATAGTGGTTCTGGGCATTGACTCTGAAGTTGACTGGGTTCCCATCCAGATTCTACAAGTTCTACATGTGTGCTCTTGAGTGTCAGTTTCTTCACCTCTAAAAGGGGGATGATAGTACCTATTTCATGGGGTTATGAAACTTAAGTGTATTAATACATTTAAGATCTCTAAAATGGTATCTGGCACATAGCAGGCTCTCAAAAATATTAGCTGCTATGACTGTCAACCTTACTATGTGCTGGAAGGAAGAAGGGGGTCAGGCTCCCTCTTCCGCCCCTTTGCGCTTCCTCATCCTGAACTCTGCTCCACTCCTCCCCACAGGGCAGCAGCAGCTGACAGTGCAGAATGTTTCTGGGAATAACCTGACCATCAGTGGGCTGAGCCCCACCCAGATCCAGCTGCAGATGGAACAGGCCCTGGCTGGAGAGGCCCAGCCTGGGGAGAAGCGGCGCCGCATGGCCTGCACGTGTCCCAACTGCAAGGATGGGGACAAGAGGTGATTTGAGGAGACGGGCCAGGCGGCCAGCCTGGCGTGTGTCCTGTTCCCCAAGCCCTCCCTGGGACACAGACAGAGAGGGGACCAGGTAGCGGCTCCGTGCTCTCCGACCTGACCCCACATCCTCTCTCCATCCTGTCCCGCCCCCATCTCTCTACCTCCCCGCTCTCTCTGCTTCCCATTCCCTCCGCCCCACCCTCAACCCAATTCCCAGGTCTGGAGAGCAGGGCAAGAAGAAGCACGTGTGCCACATCCCTGACTGCGGCAAGACTTTCCGAAAGACGTCCCTGCTGCGGGCTCATGTGCGCTTGCACACTGGCGAGCGGCCCTTTGTCTGCAACTGGTTCTTCTGTGGGAAGAGGTTCACACGGAGTGACGAGCTCCAGCGGCACGCCCGCACCCACACAGGTCTGCTCCCTCCCCTGCGGCGCCCTCCAGCCCCCCGCCCCCCCCACTCC
>NW_020171981.1:3630003-3713463 GCF_003031525.2 Neophocaena asiaeorientalis asiaeorientalis
CCCTGCCTCTCTCCCCACCCCAACTCCATTGTCCTCAGCGACATGGAGACTCCTGGCCTGGCCAAGGAACTACGGCACTGAGTGGGGCTACAGACTGTCTCCTCGGGGTGCAGGACTACCCGGAAAGTCTCGCAAGCCATTCCTTATTGCAGTGTTTCCCAAAGTGAGGTCAGTTGCGTCGCACAGCCTTGATGGCTTCTGCCCTAAGCTGCATGTGTGTTTAACGGTCAGTGGCACCTCGTGCAGGCATTGTACTACACATTCTACCGTTAACTGTGTAATCCTCACACGACTCCATGGGGACGGCGCTGCGACTGTGCCCATTCTACTGAGGCATGGAGCGGGGGCCGGGTCACACAGCCAGCGACTAGTGGAGCTGGTTCAACCCAGGCCCTCTGGCTCCCAAGTTCACGCTCTTCGTCACTATCCCACGTTGCCTTTCCTACTGTTATTTACCGAATGATTTTCCTTAAATCACTTCACTATTTTTCCTTACTATCTTTTCCACCATTTTTACTCTTATGTCCAGTGCAGTATTATTTTTCACATCACAGGCTTGGGATGATAGCTAAGTGTTTTAATGTACTGGCAAAGTAGAAAATCGTTCATGCATCTGCCGCCCGAGATTGCCCTGCGTGTCTCCAGTGGTCCACAGCACATGCTTTGAGAACTGCCGCTCCGGCAGTTGCCTGTAGTGAGCAGATGCCTGTCCTGGGCCTGGGGACACGAGGCCCAAAGCTCTGGCTCCTGGCCAGCGTGGCGGGCAGGTCACGCCCACCCTCTGCAGGCTGCAGAGTAAATACTCAGAACAGCGGCAGAGCCAGCCCGGGTGTGCGGCTCAGTCTGGCAGGTCAGAGGGGAGTGGGGTTTCCCTGTGAGGGGGCGGACTTTGAGCCGGGGTTAGTCAGAGAGACGAAGATCAGAAGAAAGTAGGTGACAGGCTACACGGGAAGCGTCCTGGGTGCAAGTATAGCATTTGGCACAGCACAAGGAATGGAAGCAAAGTAGACTGGAGGGTGATGGGGGGAGGGGATGAGGACTGACAAGGGTTCCCATCAGTGGATCACAGGGAGCACTGTGAGCAGCAGGTAGGCCGGTGACACGGCTTCACAGGTGCCCCTCACACCTCACGTGTGTGCCTCCTTTTCCGGGGCATGGCACTGTGAGTGACGGGCATCTCCTCTTCCCAGGGGACAAACGCTTCGAGTGTGCCCAGTGTCAGAAGCGCTTCATGAGGAGTGACCACCTCACCAAGCATTACAAGACCCACCTGGTCACGAAGAACTTGTAAGGCCAACTGAGGCGGGAGGCCTCGCAGATTGCAGACCCCTGCCTGTGTCCTGCCTGGGCCCCTGGAGGAAAGAAGGCCCACGGCTGCCCCGGGCCCGCCCTCTCCCGTCCCTCCTGTTCTGCGACTGTCCCCACAGGAAGGGACTCTACCGCCCCCATACTCACCTCCTTCTGAAGCCCCTTGGCTCCTCCCTGGCCCTCCCCTCTCACCACAAGCTCCCGGCCTGCCCAGACCGTGGACAGTGGCCGTGCCCAATGAGACGTTCTAAACCAGGACGAGTGGGAACCCTTATTTCCAAAGGAAAAACGTGAATTTCACTCCATCGAGGAGCAAAGTGAGCCCGCCCTCCCCCAAACACTGCCGGAGTCGCATCGTGCCATGCCCCTCCCTCTCCTGCACCTCCCTGGCCCCCTCAGCCACTGCGGGTGCCCCGGGGCCCTGCACGCAGGGCACCACTGGCATCCAGCTCCACCTCCGGAGAGGCTCCAGAGGCCGCCTCCACTCCACATTCCCCTGCCCCACCCCAGCTCTCCTCCAGCACATTCCAACTTTCTATTTAAAAAGTAAAGCTACCCACGGACTCCCTGATTCCCCTCTTTTTCTATGGGGAGCGTTGCCTTATACTCTACTTCCGATGATGAACACTGTGTATTGTGTGCGCTTTAAAGAAGTTTTATTTAATTGCTCCCTTCTTCCTGTTCTTGTTACTCACCTCCCCCATGCCTGCTTTTAGTTTAGGGTTTTTGGGGGGCAATGATGAGCATATAAATTTTTTTCTCACTCTAGTAATTCTCTTTTCTAAACGACACAGCATTTCAACTCGAATCTGGATTCAGGTAAAACACCTTCCCATCCTGAACCTCATCCCTCCCCCTTATCTCACCCACCCCAACCAGCCCAAGCCCTACTTGTGTACAGTGTATATTGTATAATAGACAATTGTGTCTACTACATGTTTAAAAACATATTGCTTGTTATTTTTGAGGCTTTTAAATTAAACAAAAATCCAACTTTATTTTTAGTTGTAACTGCTTGAGGTATGTTTTTGAATTAAGTGACAGATTTGTTATCCTTTATTAACGATGTACTTTGTTGGTCAGCGCTGGGCTGACAAAAATTTTTTCTTGCTAATAAATTTAGTTGCCTGAGGCAAAATCTGCAACGTGGCACTGCAGCTTCCTTTGTCTTTCCCCTCGGAGAGCTCCGAGTGGGGAATCCTGAGGAGGGAGCCCTGGTCTCTCGGAGCTGTCCGCACTGGGACCAGGGCAGGACCTTGTCCTCCTGACCTTGGCAGATCTAGGCCACAGCCCGAAAAGGACTTCAGCCACAAGGACCTCCTGGCATTGGCACAAGCCCCCAGAGCACCTGGGGGGGTACTGCAGAGGGCAGGGCCTGGTGCAGGAGTTCCTGCTGTGTTCTCCCCTAAGCCAGTTTTGCCCAGATCAAAGCAGGCATACTCTGCCCAGAGACTCAAGTGAACAGCAGTGCCTTCCTTACCAGCAGTGAATTCCTCCACTCAACTCTCCAACCCCTGGAGCAGGGCTTTGGCCTCAGAGCCCGTTAGTAAGAAGCTTAGGGGAGAAATCCAAAGGGACCTTGCCTCAGTCACTTCCAGAAGGCTAAAGAGTCTGGAGAAAACACAAGGTCCCTTCCCAGGGTGGAGGGCCAGGCCAGAACCCAGCTCTACCCAAGAGAGAACCCTGGCCCCAGTTTCTGTTCTTCTACTGTCCCTCACCCCAGCACCGCAGGGAAGGCAGCAGGCTGATTTTGGTTTTAGCAAGTGCTGCAGATCTGAAATTTTGGTGGGGATTTTTGGGGTGGGCAGGGGATGGGACAGGGCTCATTAGGAGATCAGGGGTTGGGATGGTAGGCAGACTGCGATGGGACCCAGCTCAGTACCTGTGTTTAAACCTAGCAGGGGCCTGAAGAGCATCTGAGCCGAAGGAAGAGGCAAGTTGTTCTCAAGCATATAGAGAACAGTACGTGCTTTCCTTGTAACAACAATGCCTCTTAATCAGCCTCAAAAGGACACAGCCAGGGTGGCTGTTCTGTGCAAGAGTGGCAAGGCTCATTTAGAGCTATCAGTCTCCTTAACTGTGTTTCCTTTGTCACCAGCGCCTGCATTTTTGCAAGCAAACAGCTTGTCCTTAGAGCCAGTCCACCCTCACGTCAGCTGAAGAAATAAAAAGGAGATGGATCTCAGATAGATCACAGGTCCTCTGCCCCCATCACTTCTTTATTAACAGGCAGGGAGTCCCGTCCCAAGCATACTTAAGCCCTTTGGGTGATACCAGACCAACCACTGTCTCTACCCTGACATGGAAGCCTCCTAACCAGCCCAGCAGCCCCACTTCTCATTGCTGCACTGGCAGGAGGAGGAAGACATGAGGTATATTTATCTACTCTCACGTGCGGATTGTGTGACTAGAAAACTGCCTTACTGTGTTCTTGATCGGGATTGGCGAGAGAAGGGGAATGTTAACAACTGACCTCTTTCTGCCACATGTTCCCCACCGGCTTTGCTCTCAGGCACAAAGAACTATCCTTTCCTGGGAACTGATTCCAAGTCATGTGCTTTATGCTTCAAGTGTGGAAACTGACCTGACTCCTTGGCATCCTTTGGAAATGAGGTGTCAGCCCTCAGCGGGCAGAGCGGTGTGCTGGCACTCGGGATTTCCCTTCTCCAGTGAGACTCACGGGTTCAAAAGTTATGCCTGACCATCTCTGCCTCCCGTGGGATGCCTGAGTTAGAAAGGGAGCAGGAGGGCTTCCCTGGTGGCGCAGCGGTTGATAGTCTGCCTGCCAATGCAGGGGATGGGTTCGAGCCCTGGCCCGGGAAGATCCCACATGCTGTGGAGCAGCTGAGCCTGTGCGCCACAACTACTGAGCCTGCGCTCTACAGCCCGCGAGCCACAGCTACTGAGCCCACGTGCCACAACTGCTGAGGCCTGCGCGCTTAGAGCCCGTGCTCTGCAACAAGAGAAGCCACGACAGTGAGAAGTCTGTGCACCACAACGAAGAGTAGCCCCCAGCTCACCGCAACTGGAGAAAGCCCGCGCACAGCAACGAAGACCCAACACAGCCAAAATAAACTAATTAATTAAAAAAAAAAAAAGGGAGCAGGAAAATGTATTCTGCCTAGCGCGGCTGTTGGCCTGGGGAGAGAACGGAGAGACCTGGTAGCAAATTAGCCCTCATCTGCTTTAATCCATCCCTTATTTACTGGAGTTGCAGGGGGTGGGACTGTTGACACTGATGTGGCCCAAGCTCGCCCCAGGCCAGAGGCCTCCCCAGGACACCTGATTGGCCCTGGTTGAAAATCTGGGGGCAGGTTACTCCCAGCAGCTTGAGAGTGGGGGTCACACAGCCCGAGTTCCCTCCCCAGGGTCCTGTGCACCAAGGCCACCCCTCACCACCCGCTCCTGTCTGCTCAGTGATGGTCAATGCTACAGCTCATCCAGATACTAGGATTATGAGCCCGAAATAAAAGGGGGCTGGGGAAGACCCTCCCCTCCTGAAGGCACATCGGGCAAAGTACTTTTTTGTTGTCTAACTAAACCAGCAAATAGATCTCAGGCTTCCGTCAAACTACTCAGTCCATCTTGACAATCACCTTCGAGGCCCCACACTTGAGTTTAATGATGGGAGCTGCCTGCAGCATCTCAGGTCCCTGCACCCATCAGGGGCTTGTGGCTGAGGTCTAGATGGTGGTGGATTCCAGGGAACCTAACTTGGGGGTCAGACGCTGCCTTGGGACAGAGACCTCCTGTCACCTGACCAAGGTCTCTGGGGCTGGGATGAAGCCACTAAAGGAACTGCAATAATCTCAGGACAGGTGGCAGTTGGGTTTCCTAGTGAAGAGGTCCTCGGGGAGTGGAAGCGCAGGAAGTGAGCCTGGGAGGATGGAATAAAGAAGAGGGGTGTGGGTGAAAAGAAAGCAAACCATGGAGGGAGAGGCAGAGAATCAGGGCTTGGAGGGGAGCGTCAAATACCTGCTAATCGGGATCGTGGCCAAGAGGAAATTAGAAATGACCACAGGTCAGGCCAAGAGGATTGACCAGGATTTCTTAAATGAAACTAAGGAACCGCCAGGTCATATCCTTTGGGCCTGCTGAGAACTCATCAGGCCTCCTCCCCCTACCTGTGGCCCACTCTCTGATTAGCCAGTGCCCGGGCTAAGAGAGGTGACCCAGCCAACTCACCCTGGAAACCTTAACATCCCTCCAGCCAACAAAGACCCTCTTGGTGGCCCTGCTCCTACCAGGTGCCAAAAAACCCCAAGCCCCACTCACCAAGTTCAGAGAAGTTTAAGAAAAGCAGATTATGCATAAACATTACAGATTAGCATTTCCTGGCTGGGATTTTGAGAAGGAGCCAGGGAAATTAAGCAGTCCCTCCCATGAAGGAGCTTCTCAGGGGGAACACATATGAAAACAATGGGACAGATTCAGGGAGCAATCCGTGAGCACATGCAAAGGATTGTGTGAGGGGTTAACTCCATAACTGTAAGCAGGACAGTCGGGTAAGGGTCAGCCGTCCTGCATCCCCCTCTGGGTCACCTGATAACCATACTCAGGGCTCAGGCATCTGCTGGCCGAGCACCAAGTACCCACCTGTCTGTATGTCCTGAGGCTCCACACTGAGTTCACCCAAAGCTAGGCTGGAGAATTCCTGAGATCTGGGCCCCCAGCACACCCTTCTGGCCTGCTGTTGGTCCCCTGGAAAGCTGGGTGCTATACTTCAGGAGCGTCTTTACCACTCTTCCAGGCCCCCTTCCCTTCCCAGACACTGTCATCCTCCCCCATGGCTTCAAGTGCCACCTCGGAGGCTCATGACACCTAAACCATCCCATCAGCCCAGACCTCTCCCCCAGCTCCAGAATTGATTTTCCAACCCAACCGAATGTGGTTGTCCCATAAATCCTCACACTCAACAGGTCTGATGGCGACTTCATCTTTCCCTTAATCCTCTCCAACATTCCCCCACTTCAATGAACAGCACCGCCCATGTCGCCTAAAGCCAACCTGCTGAGTCAAATCCCTCCTCTCCACCCCACACCCCCCAAACTCAGGCATCAGGCTCTGACACTTAGAGAGAACACAGCAGCGTCTTGCCCTCCTTCGCCTATCACCCACTCTGTCACCAGAGCCGCATCCCAAAACAAAAATCCAATCACCAGGGGCTTCCCTGGTGATGCAGTGGTTGAGAGTCCGCCTGCCGATGCAGGGGACACGGGTTTGTGCCCCGGTTCGGACCAAGATGTAACTGAAATGTATAATTCAATCAAACAATTAGACTAAAAGGTGACTTAAGAACATAAATGCAGGGCTTCCCTGGTGGCGCAGTGGTTGAGAGTCCGCCTGCCGATGCAGGGGACACGGGGTCGTGCCCCGGTCCGGGAAGATCCCACATGCCGCGGAGTGGCTGGGCCCGTGAGCCATGGCTGCTGAGCCTGAGCGTCCGGAGCCTGTGCTCCGCAACGGGAGAGGCCACAATAGTGAGAGGCCCACGTACCACAAAAAAAAAAAAAAAAAAAAGAACATAAATGCAAAAGCCTCAGAAGAAAACAGGCAAGGCATAGCCCCCAAACTCACAGCCAGCCTTTCGTTGCATATTAAGAAACCGGGGTGCCTCTGTACAATGCAGTATTGCAACATAGCTTCTAGTCACTGAAGACTCTCGAGAAAAGATTAGTAACTTTACAAAGCTGGGTGTGGGGGTGGGCAAAATGTTTAAGACAAAGCAGTAACAATAAAAAATTCACTTCTCCCAAGCAGACAAACCCCTTGCTGGGGTTGCAGCAGTAGCAACACAGCCAGCGGGCATGTCTCCACCCTGGTTTGCACTGTGGGGCTGCTTTGTGATCTAGACACCAAATCCCACTAGGCAGAAAAGCACAATACAAGCCTACTTATTATCTTCAAGGTGAAGGAGCAAATATAAAAAGGCAACCAGTTGCAAACTTCCTCACTAACAGCCAAGGATGGAAGAGGCTGTCAGAATCTAGAGCTTTTTCTCTCTACCTGGCCTTAAAAAACCAGGAATTAGACACCCTGGTTTGACAGCAGCACAGGATAAAAACTTAGAATAGTTGTCTAAAGCCTAGTCCTTGCTACCTACCTGATCTTCAGCAGGCACTGAGCCCCTGACTACTTGCCTGGTCTGTTTTCTCACTACCTAGCTACAGCAGCATCACACTCGAGTTGCTCCCTCTTCCTGGCATGCCTGTTCCGTTGTCCATCTGGAGAACCTTTACTCATTAAGGCAAATCAAATGTCTGCTCCATTTATGAAGTGACCTCTGGAGACCACTTCCTCCTTTTTGCTCCCCCTTACCTTGCAGAAACACCTGTTAAAATTCCTGTAACTCCTTAGCTTACAGATCTGCCTCCCACTGTAGACTATAAGCCCTTCGTGGGCAGGAACCATGCATCTTCATCTTCATATTTTCAGACCTAGCTCAGTGCCTGGTCCAAAAGAAGTCTTTAACACATGTCTACCCCACTATACCGAGCCCTTGGCTTTTAATTTTTAAGCAAACCATTCAAATGATCCTAGTCTTGGTACCCCAGAATCTTGGGTCCAGGGTAGCATAGCCCAAGCAGGGCTAAGAGTGTAGCTGCATGAACAAAATCATCTGAGCTGAAGGGTACTAATCACTGCTTACCCAGGTTCAAGTGCAGGGCCTTGGGAGGAGGGGAGCAATGTTCATATGTGGAAAGACAACTTCAACAAGAAAGAAAGCCCAGTCAACTCTCTCTCGACTCTGTTGACAGAGAAAATTGATGGCAACACAAAAACTTTGTACCAGCGGAGGATCCATAGATCAACATCGTTAAGCCTTGAGACAGGTATTATTTCTTTGCAGCAAATTTGTCTTCCAGATTCTATTTGGCTCAAGCTATGTGCACATAATAAAGGATGATAGGTATCTAATGTTGGGCTTAATGAAGCTTGGCTGTAATGCAGACACCTGGGCAGGGCAGGAAGTTTCCCTTACCTGGCACAGTCCTGGGGTGCCTGCCTAGGTGGCTCCTGCAGCTCCCCTTCCTGATGTTGGTGGAAACCAGGACTACACAGAGGCCTTGACCCAAGGCTGCCCCAGCCAGGTCAATGCTGGAATGGGCACTGGCAGGTGTCCTATTTCTCAGCCCTGAGTCCACAGCCTGGAAGTGACTTTTGCATAGCCACCTGCTCCCCTGTGCTCTCCTTTACGGCTGGCACTGACCTGGAAGCTAGACTCCAGCTACCTAGAAAGGGCAAAATGTGAAAAAGGGGAAACGACAAAGATGGGGGTGGCCCGGGAGAGGTGGGGCAATCGTTCCATCTACCAGAACACTGGCTAGTGTGAACTCTGCTGCAACCACAAAAGGGGAAACCATGAGGAAAGGGAGCAGCATGCTCTGACCCAGGTTATAGCCATGAGGCTGGAGAGGAGGGATTCCGAGCTGGAAGATGGTTCTGGTCTGGGATGGCTTGATCCCAAATTTCCCTCTTTCCCTTTCCCATTCAGCCATCTGCTTTCTTAACCATAGTCTTGGTAAGACTGCTCCTCCCCAGACCCCAGAGTACCTCCCCATACTCACACACTGTACAGTACCTATCCCGTGAGATCCACAAGTCATTTGCAACCTGTCCCACTCTTGAACGCCAATTTCTCCCCCCCACCAGATCGCCCCTTTCTGTGTCTCCACATCACCTTGCCTCCGAGTCTGGCCCCTAATTCCGTTTTCCATTTGTCCTTTCCTGGCACCAGCCTCCTCCGACGGGTACTTTCTGCACTAAGCTGGCCTTCAGGCACCTGCTAGGGGCCGGCCCCTTGATACTGACTACTCCGCTCAAGCCCCCAGCGGCTCATTCCCCGTCCCGGGCCAGGGCAGCTTCATTTCCTATACCTTTAACAAACTCCACGTGCCTGTTAACGGCGGTGACAGCATTTCCTTGTCTCTCTGCTCCCGCCCCCGGAGGCGCCGTCCATTGGCTGCAGGGTTCCTCCGTTCTTGCCCTAATTGGCCTCGCTCTTGGAAAACTCTGACCAATGGCATCTCCGCGCCCGGCTCCCTCCACCAACCCTGGCTTCCTCTTGGCTCCCATTGGCTCGGAGGACTTGGGCCTGTGGGCCTGGCTCGGCAACTGGCAGATTCTTCCTTGCCGGCGTAGATTCCCGGGCTAAGAAACTGGTTCCGAACCCAACGGAACCCAGCGCGGAGCGACGCCGGGTCACGTGGCCTGCGGCCCCATGACGTTCGGGCTACGGGGCGTCATCGTGACGTTCGGGCGACCCGCCGAGTGGCCCCGCTGCCTCCGCCACCTGTGCAGTCGCGGTGCTGTCATGGACCTGGGACCGATGCGCAAGAGTTACCGCGGGGACCGAGAGGTAACGCCGCCCCGCAGGGCCTCCGCAGGGGCGGGGGCACAGGGGATCCGAGTCATCGCCGGAGCGGAGGGGAATGGGAGGGATAACTTGGGGTTTCTGTTCCACCCCTTGGGGCTCGGGGTCACCTTCGTGGGAGAAGGGGGTTCAAAGACAATCAAGGGGGGAAGTGTTCCGGGGAAACGAGGATGAAGGTGGACTCCAGAGTCAGCTTGTCTTAGGGGTCAGGGCGCGCACTCGGGGGTCTGCCTGGACATCCTGCAGGTCGCTCCGCGCACCCCTTGGGCGGTTTACTCACCTCCTTGGGCCTCTGTTTCCTCACCTGTGAAGTGATAGTACTGACCTCACGGGGATATTATGGACTTTGATATTTGAAAAGTGCCTAGAACAGTGATAATTAGCTTATACATGTTTGATAAGTAACGCGAGGGGCAGGAGAACTGTTTTATGCAGGAGGGGAGGAGAAAGCTCCTGGCTCTTACTGCCTTTTCCCTCCTCAGGAGAGAAACCAAGAAAATTATTTTGGAATTGGGAACCAGGGCCTGGTTACCAAATCTGGTTGCATGTGAGCATTTCCAGAAATGCATGTTAAATATGCAAGTTTTCATTAAACCTCAGACCTATTGAATGAGAATTTACAGGGTGGAGCCCAGGAATCTGTCTTATTTTTTAGGGTCCCCAGGTGATAGGTTTGACACCCATGACATGAAACCCTGATTTGTCCATCAGTAGGTGTGGGACCTATTCACCTTTTCGTGGTTTTTGTTATGAGATAGTTGTTATGAGGACTAAATGAGTTAATATTTGAAAAGTGCCTAGAACAGAGCCGTGTACACAGTATGCACTACATGTGTTTGTTAAGTGAAATAAAACTCTCCCTTCCCAGGCGTTTGAGGAGACTCAGCTGACCTCCCTGAACCCCATGAAGCAGTTTGCTGCCTGGTTTGAGGAGGCTGTTCAGTGTCCTGACATAGGGGAAGCCAATGCCATGTGTCTTGCTACCTGTACCAGGTAGGCATAGCTGTGGGCCCTTCTGAAGGTGGGTACAGATGAAGTAGGAAACTTAGGAAGCTCTCAATTTGATGGATGACAACTTTATGATTCTAGTTGTGTTATTAACATGCTGTGTGGCCTCAGGCAAGTAACTTGTCCTCTCTGGACCTCAGTGTCCTTACCTCTAAACCAAAGATTAGACTTTACGCAATTCCATTTCAATGATAAAATGTAGTGCCTCATTCATCTCTGCCCTCGATGCACCCAACCCAACACACACCTTTGTCTCCCGCATCTCCCAGTCTCCCCAGTTCCCATCTGCTCTTTGAGAGGCAGATCTCCTGGAACCTCTCCATAAAGCCCTCTTCCTCTCTTGAAATCTAGCACAGTTCTTGTTTGTGTCATTCATTTGACAATCCATCATAAACCCCTTGAGACATCTCTCATATTAGCCTCTTATTCAACTCTGCTTGTCCCCCACTCACTAAAGCACAAGGCCTTGAAGGCAGGGCTCTTGTACTGTGCCCCCAGATATCCCCGAGAACTAGTTTGCTTGGGCCACCATAACAAAGTACCACAGACTGGGGGGGCTTAAACAACAGAGATTTATTTTCTCACAGTTCGGGAGGCTAGAAGTCCAAGGTCAAGGTGCTGTCAGAGTTGGTTTCTAGTGAGACCTCTCTTCCTGGCTTGCAGATGGACACCTTTTTTGCTGTGTCCTCACATGGCCTTCCCTTTGTGTGCGCAGGGAGAGAGGGCTCTGGTGTCTCTTCCTCTTCTTATAAGGACACCAGGCCTGCTAGATTAGAGTCCCACTCTTATGACCTCATTTAACCTTAATTATCTCCCTAAAGGCCCTGCCTGCAAATATAGTCACATTGCGGGTTAGGGCTTCAAAACTTAATTTTAGGGGAACCCAGTTCAGTCCATTACAGAGCCCTAGGCAATGGTGTCATACTGCACCTCCAGGACAAATTCCCATGGGCAAGCGGGAGTGGGCAGCCTGAGTGCACAGACAGTGCAGAATCAGGGGGTACAGGTGTAGGGGTGCTCAGACATCCTGTGGGGAGGGGCTCTGACCACGGTGCTCCGCTCTTTGCCACAGAGATGGGAAACCGTCCGCCCGCATGGTGCTGCTGAAGGGCTTTGGCAAGGATGGCTTCCGCTTCTTCACTAACTTCGAGAGTCGAAAGGGACAAGAGCTGGTGAGGGTTCACGGTAAATCCTTCCTGGGCCTGCAGGGTCCAGCCCTGGCCCATTGGTCACCTTCTCATGCCATAGCTGCCCCAACCCACCTGCCGACTGTGCTCAGGCACCATCCTGCCTGCGGGCCTTTGCACTTGCCCTTCTCTCTGCCGTGGATGAGTGCTCTCTGTAGGCACCCCTACCTCCCCATGTTTACCTGAGTAGCTCCTGTTCCTTTGGGTCCAGCCCCCACGTTACCTCCTCAGGAAAGCCTTCTGGACTCCCAGGCTGAGTCGGCCCCTTGCGCTGTTTGCAGTCATTATAACTGGCAACTTTCCTTTCTGCCATTTTTTTAGTTTCTAACCAGGCATGTATTTATGGGATTATGTGATTAATGTTTGTGTCCTCTGCCAAACCGTAAGCTCCTTGGGGTCAGAGGCTGCATCTGTGGTATCTCTGTTATACCCCCAGCACCTCTCCTGGAGTTGAGCAGAGAGTTGGCACTTCGTATGCATTCAATTCGTGAATCCAAAATGAGTACCCTTCCCTGAGTCCAGTGCAGCCGAACATACATTCCTGAGGATTTGCAAATCTATGGGTGAGACAAATGGCAAGCCTCACTTTGGAGTCCATCTGGCCCATTCACCGTGTGAACCTGGGCACGTTACTTAACCTCTCTGAGCCTGTCTCCACACCTGTAAAAGTAGGCCTACCTCTGAGGATTTAAAAATGAGACGTTACAGTAAATGCATCTGCAGTGGGCCTGCGCGATGCAGACTCCCTGCCTTCCCCCCATGCTGGAGGCGTCCTCACTTCTGTCCAGATGACTGTCTGTGGATTCTGTTTCATTTCCAGGACTCTAATCCCTTTGCTTCCCTTGTCTTCTACTGGGAGCCCCTAAACCGTCAGGTGAGTGTGCATTCCTGGGACAGACTGGGGTGGGCAGGGGTGGGAAGGGCCTGAGTTTATGAATGAACCTGGTGAGGGTCCCCAGGCTGGGCAAACATCCTGCCTTTCAAACGGCTCTCACTTAGCTGGGCTAGCTGGAGTCGGGCGTGACGGGGCAGTGGATAAAGAGAAGAACAGAGAGGACTGGGGCCTCTACTGGTTGGGGGGGCGGGTGGCACTGAATGCCGTCTAACCAGGACCATCCCTGTGCAGGTGCGAGTGGAGGGTCCCGTGAAGAAGCTGCCCGAGGAGGAGGCCGAGTGCTACTTCCACTCCCGCCCCAAGAGCAGCCAGATTGGGGCTGTGGTCAGTCACCAGAGTTCCGTGATCCCCGATCGGGAGGTGAATGGGGCTTCTCCTTAGTCCTCTGGGTGGTAGTGCTTTGGCTCAGCCCCAGAGGCTGTCCCCAGGGGGTGCCAGGGCCCTCTCTCTCCAGCAAAGTGAAATGGATGGTCTCCCTGGGGGACGTGGATTTGGCGAGCAGGGAACAGGCCTGCTGTATCTGTCTGACCCTCCCGTTCGACTGTGCCCCTAGAGGCCAGAGGCCAGCCGGGCTTGCGTACCAGTGTCCTCAGCACCTGGCACAAAAGCACATGCTCAGTAAGTGGTGATTAAGTGAATCACTGACTGGGTCTGGCCCTTCCTCCATCTCCTTCCCCTGGACAGTATCTGAGAAAGAAAAACGAGGAACTGGAGCAACTCTACCAGGAACAAGAGGTGCCGAAGCCAAAATACTGGTGAGTGATACCTGGTGGTCGTCTAGAAAGGGACACTGGGACCCTCGTGCTTACTTAAAGCCACCCTGTCCACGGAATTCCAGATCTCCTCCTTCCTGGCAACCCTTTGTTTGATGCACGCCAGCAACTCCCTTCACGGGGCGCTGGGATGGCGCGGAGGGTGGTGGGGTTGCCTGGCTGGACAAACGCGCAGAGCACCGAAGCCTCTGCTTCTCCTTGTAGGGGTGGCTACACCCTGTACCCCCAAGTGATGGAGTTCTGGCAAGGCCAAACCAACCGCCTGCATGACCGGATCGCTTTTCGACGGGGCCTACCGACAGGAGACTCCCCCTTGGGGCCCATGACCCACCGAGGGGAGGAAGACTGGCTCTATGAGAGACTTGCACCCTGACTCCCAATCTCCTGGCGCTGACTGGAGCTGGGATCCGTGCTAAGAGAGGGTATGGGATCAGGAGCCAGGCCCTTCTAAACTCAAGGCATTTCCCTTCCCACCTCTTATAGTCAGGGCCCTTCAGAGAGTTCTCTGTAGTCAGCGGGTCTAGTGGAGTCTAACAGTGGCATGGACAATCACAAATTAAAATAATCACATAATTATTCTTGACCTTAACTATGAATTATTGGAATAGCTCCCTCTAGGGGTAGCATCTGGTGTGATTCCCTTTTCTGGTGACAGGGGCTGGGCCCACAGCAGCCTTGTCTGTTATCACGTGACAGTCATACCGGCCAAAGCCCGTTGGTCCCAGCAGAAGCACCTGAGCCAATCGAGCCAATTGTTTTTTTCTCATCACCAATTTGAAATTTGAAACGGAGGGACTCAGAGCATAGGAGTGTCTGTAGCCAAGTCAATAATGGCCGCCTAGAAGCAACAGCCTCTGGGCGCTGCTCTTGCAACTCTCTCAGCAGTCCCTGGATCCCTCCTTCCCGCGTCTGGGTTGTGCCATTCCTCCTCCTACCTCAGAAAACCCATTATCTCTTTACAAAAAAAAAAAAAATTTTTTTTTCTGCTTAAACTAGCCATTATCTATTTGTGTTGCTTGCAACGAAAAGTACCTTAACTATCTCATTTACTAACAGGATATTTTTATACCCCTTAACCCAGCTGATAGCTGCCTTCCATTATCCGAAGCACAGCAATGTGGAAAAGAGAATAAATTTATTCTCTGTAGCCCCAAAGGACCCACAGGTGGAAGCTGCACAGAAGTACGTTTCACCTCAATATGGGAAGAGATTTCAAACAATTGGGGCTGCCTAGGAGGGTGTAGGTTAGGTAATGAGTGTTCTGTCACTGTCAGACAGGAGTTTTGTAGAAGGCACTTGTGCTGGTACCTATGTATCAGGAAGCTTTTCATCAAGCTTTACTTTCCATATTTGGTTATAAAAACTATATGTATGTGAAATACATATATACATACATTTGTATGTATTTTACTTTCCAGGTATAAAATTAAATAATAGAAATTAGACTTTTCTGACACTCACACATCCTTTTACCCCCACCCCCACCCCCAACTGATGATGACTCCTAGATCACTGGTTTTCATCCTCACTGGAATTACCGAGGAGCTTTAAAAACCCTGGTGCCCAGACCCACCCTCAGAGATGCTCTGACCAGTGTGAGTGCAGCCCGGACTTGGGGAAGTTTAAAAGGTCCTTGGGGAATTCTGTGCAGCCGAGGTTGAGACCCCCCAGTAGTAGATGCTTGCTACTTGCAGTGTGGTCCACAGGCCAGCAGCATCAGCATCACTTGGGAGCCCAGCCCAGACCCACTGAATCTCACTCAGCTTTCAACAAGACCACCCCCGCCCCCAGGTGACCCAATGCACTAGCCTCAACTTCTAAAGCAACCGCCTCCCACCCTCACAATTGGATTCTTCAGTCACCCTTGGCTGAGGCTTGTGCTGAGCTGTAGTATTCGCTCTCCTCGAGCCCAATTCTGGTGACCAGGGACAACCTGGATGAGCGGCCTACAGGCTTCGGAGAGGAGCCAGGCTGGGCAAATATTTGCTGTGACTAAGCCGGGATCAGAGAACTGACTATTTGTACACATTGGCCCTGAGCTTGCTACCCTGTAAACTGCTTCATTCCACTGCATGGGTGTGTGCTTCCGTGTCTGTTACTGACTCCCTCCTCCAAGGGCGGCCCTCTGGGTGTTGGCCCCCCTTAAGCCTGGGTGCAGGAAGGCACGACAGTAATCCTGTGGCCACCTGCAGGAGAGGGTGCTGGGGTGCCCTTCCCTGCCGTGTCCCGTTTGCATCGTTGGGGGCTCTGTATCCCCCCTGCTTTGGGCCTGGTCTCAGCTGTTCCTCTCCTCTCCTCTGTCTGACAATCACTGCGCCGAGTCTCTAATAAAAGCTCGTCATCCACGCATGATATTAACGTTCAATCTAGCCCAGTCTCGTCCCCGCCCCCCAGGATTGAGGGGAGTTGGGGAATTAAGCAACTCCTCCCAACTGGCTTCTCCCCTCCGGGAGGTTGGGCGTCCAGCAGGGGGAGCCCGAAGCCCAGGGTTGGCCCCTCCTGGGCGGCGCAGGCCAGTTCTGGTCGGCCCTCCCTGCCTCCCCCTTTCCCCCTTGCCACCCCTGGGTCTTGTCCCAGTGAAACTGTGGTCGATAACCCGCAGCCTCTCCCGGCTCCCGCACATATCTGCACCCTCGCTTCCTCCTCCTCCTGCCCCGGCCTCGTGAAAACTTGCAGCCGCCTTGTCTCCGACTCCCTGGGCAGCCAGATCTCCCTTTGGCTTTTAGTACCTCCCCCCCACCCCCATTCATCCATCCCCCAGCTTAGGGATATATGTGGAGTTTCCCTGGAAGATTCCGCGGACATCACTTTGGGCCGTGGAGTGGGGTGGCAAGCATGGGGCAGGGGGGCCTGCAGACTCTCTCACCTAAGAGGGTGGTGGTGCATGCGTTGCCAGCATGAGATAGAACCACGGGTCAGTGGCCCAGGGCCCAACCTCACCCTCCCTTGCCTCAGGGAACCTCAGGATGGCTGAGGTGGCAGGTCCCTACGGTCTGGGGTCACAGGGGACACTCACCTTTGAAGCTGGTTGACTTTCCCTCACTGGTTCCAGGGTCTGGGCAGCCCCATCGGACGGTGCTCGCCGTCCAGGATCCCGAGGCCCAGGCATAACCCCACCTCCCCTTCTGCAGAAGGTGACTGTGCTCCTTTCCTTGTTCTGAGCCTCAGTTTCCCTTCCCTAAGCAGATAAAAATCAAGTGTGGAAGGGGCTGTGTGGTGCAGCAGTCATGTGCACAGCTCTGGCCTCCGTCCCAGCTCGGCCACTGCAAGCCCTGACCTAGGGCTAGTGACTTGACCTCTCTAAGCCTCAGCTAACGCACCTGGAAAAGTGGAAAACAGCGATAATGATAGCACCTGTGATGAGTTAAAGGAGGACCCTCGTGGAGGACTTGTCACAGCGCCTGGCCTGTTAGAAGCCCTCTGTGAGTGTCAGCTGCTAACCCTAGGCAGAGCTGCAGCCCTGGGAAAGTCAGCTCCTCCATGGGAGGCTTTATGGACTGAGTGATTGATGGGACCCTAG
Source organism: Neophocaena asiaeorientalis asiaeorientalis (assembly GCF_003031525.2). NCBI lineage: Eukaryota > Metazoa > Chordata > Mammalia > Artiodactyla > Phocoenidae > Neophocaena > Neophocaena asiaeorientalis. Next base: position 3,647,069 of record NW_020171981.1, read on the forward strand.
AAAGTTCCATGTGGTGGGGAGGGATACGGGAAGAGGCTTTGGGGAAGGCAGCACACCTGAGCCCGCCTTCCCTCCCTCCGGCCCCTGGTCTCCCACACTCATCCTCAGAGTTCCCTCTGGCCTGGGTGAGGCCACCTAACAAAGGCACCCTTGTACAGGTCTGTTTGTTTTGGTAAATTTCCTGGGTACCTCCCTGGGGTGGCCCAGTAGCCTGCGAGGAGCTGACCTGGAAGCCACAGAATCACATTGTTTAGTTGTCACCTGGGTCTCTCTCTGTTCCCACCATGAGCTCCAGAGATTTGGCCAGTTTTTTCCAGTTCTCAGCTCCTGGGTCTGGATCTAACAGCATAGGGAGTAAGCTCTCTCCTTGTCCTTAAACGGTAGCTGTGGGCTATGGTGGAGTTCCTTCATAAAGGAAGGGGAAGGAAACCGACATTCACTGGGCACCTACTATAGGACTACTTACGGGCCACTTAATACTGACCACCCCCTGTGAAATAGGTATTATTACAGCCCCTTTTACAGAAGAGGAAACAGGCTCAGAGGAGGTGATTTTTGTTATTGTTGCTGTTGCTGCTTTTTTTTTCTTTTTAATGTTCCCCCACATCACACAGCTACTAAGGGGGGAACCAGAATTTGAATCTGGATCCCAAACCAAACCACTGAGATTTGGGGATTGGTCACCAAAGGTCTACTCCATTCTCTTGGAGCCCCTGACAGCCTCTCTTGCTGAGGTGTAACTAGCTCCCTCCTTTACTCTCTTCATCTCCAGATGCTAAAGATGGCTTGGTGGTGAAGTCAGTGACCCAGGTGCTACATTTTTACACCTGGGGACCCTTCCTGGTGCTTGAGAGGAATAGTTCGAACACAAAGTAAAAAAGAGTAAAGGCATGAAAAACAGCATCTCAGTAAATGCAAGACAAGAGCATAAACAGGTTCTCTGCTTCTGCAGCATTGTTTATTACAAAAAGAGAAACCTACGAGGATTTTTTTAAACAAAATTCAAGGCTGCAGGACTCACCTCTGAGGCTGATCCATCTTAAATACTAGTAGGGGGAGGAGGGCTCCTGTCAGAGCCTCCCACCCCCTTTCTGAGTTTGGACCCGCGGGGCAGTGTAGCTTTCCTTTGAGGGTTTGTTCAGGAACCCATGGGGTCCCTAATCTGGCCTTCTGCAGCACCCCCTAGGGAGCGCCAGGGTTGCCCTCCCCCTGCACCTGGGGGCAAAGTTCCAGGAAGTTTCCCACCTGAGTTAGGAGGTGAGCTCAAGTTCAGCATCTCCGCCTCAGCTCCAGGAAGCCACCCCGCATCACGTGGCTTCTGGAAAATGCACTCTCAGAATCGATCCAGAGAATAATCACAGGTAGAGAAAGTAGAGGGAGCAGCAATTCAAACTCATCCTTGACCCTGTGTCCCAGGAGGGGGCGAGGTCTGTCCAGCTCCCTGTTCCATTCCTTCCACGCCCACCTCCCTTCTGGTGCTTCCACCTCTTCGAGGAGGGCTGTCCTTCCTGAGTGGGACTTTTCATCCTTGAACTGGAGTGCCTTTGTGTGTGGTGGGGGAGGGCGGGAGGACCTGGGATCTCTCAGGCCTTCCAGAAAGCTGGAGCACATAAATACAAACCTAAAACCAGACGTTTCCTGCCAGCAGGCATCGACTGCCGTCGAGGCTTCAGCTGTGGCCAAAGAGGCCAGCGTGGCGAGCTCCCGTCTCAGATCCGGCTGATGGCAGGGAGTGGGGAGGTGCTAGCCTCCTCCTTGGCCCCCTTCACTGTCCTTTGCCCTCCCTGTCATCAAAGAGGTTGGGGTTCTCTGCCAGCGTAGCTCGGACTTTTTTCTTCTCCTTGAAGCGGCCCGAATTGGAGACTTTGACGTGCTTGCCCTTCGTGTTCTTGTCCACAATCTTCTCCAGGCGGGTGTTAAAGTTGCTGTTGGGGCCCCCGCTGTCAGGCCTTGGGGGCTCTGCGCCGCCCTCAGTTTGGGTGTAGGTGTCAGGGATCTCATACAGCACCTTGGGAGTGGATTTCTTTTTCCGGAGGAAAGTCAGCTTCCACCAACCAACTTCGGTCATGGTGCTCTCAGACCCGAGGGTGGGGCTTTCTGCAGGAGCAGGGGATGTAGAGAAAGGGGTCAGTGGGGAGAAGGAGCGGGGGCCTCGGAGCAGCCCTTTCTAGTCTCCCAAGTGTGGGCTATTTTCATAGCCTGGGCTTGAAAGAATTGAAGCCTGGGGCCAAATGAACCCAGGATTCAGGTAGGCGATGCAATACTTTTGGGGTACATCAGGAGAGAGAGGAGTCTGGGGAAGGGGTGGCCAAGAAGACATCCATGGGGAAGCCATCTGAGCCAGGCGGAGGGGACAATGGGACAACCAAACACCACTGCCAGGCAGCTTTGACACTCCAGGCCCCTTGGGGCTGCAGGAAGGGGAAGAGCTCGCCCCGGTCACACAGCAACCAGGCCTTTGCCACCTCCCCATGCTGTTCCTGCTATACCTCCAGGCCCTGCTGCCAGGAGTGGACAGATGGTCAGCTGGTATCAGACGGACAGAAACACGCTGTGCATTTTACTTGGAATTCATTACAAAATTAAATAGGACTTGTGATGGTCAGAGTAATTTGGACTTCCCAGTGGTCCCCACCACGACTGAATGAGCAGCCAGGGTTTTTCTAAGGGGAGAAATGTCAGGCTGGGAGCGGGAAGTCCCGAGGACTGTTCCAGCCTCGTGACCTCTGGCAAGTTACTTCTCTGGACCTCAGTGTCCTCACCCATCCCTTTCAGCCCTAACATTTAGCTCTAACGTTAATTCCTGCCCAGGAGGTAGACATGCTCTGCAAAGTATTCAATAACATTTATGCTAATGTGATAATTATTGAGGGGTGGCTCCCCTTCCCCATATGGCTTCCACAAGGACAGGGGTTTGAAGGTGACCTGAACATTTGGAAGGAAGTTTGGTGGGGCCAAGAGGTACATGTGGGGTCTGGTTATCACAGGCTGGACCCTCCATAAGGATACCCCACAAGAGGTGGGGCAAGGGGGCTGAAATCCAGGCTTCTCCCCTGTCGTGACACAGATGTGGCCTAGCCTTTTACTAATTTCCACAAAGTTGCCGCCTGAGCTAGTCGAAGTTCTGGCAGATTAAGTTGCCTGGACACCACAAGAAGAAGAGAGCATAGACTGGAGGGATTAAGATCAATGAAAAAGCACGCAGAGCAGTGAGAAATGGAGACATCTCTGGGCCTGGAGGGATTGGTGGTCTGGTTCTCAGGACTCCGTGGCATGGGCTGTGAAAGTCCTGAGGGGGAGGGTGCGATAGCCACAGTACACAGTACAGAAAGCTACAGCCGGCCTAAGCCCAGGCAAACGTGTCACCTCCTTTTAAAAACTGATGGTCTTGGGAATTGCCTGGCGGTCCAGTGGTTAGGACTCCACCGTTTCACTGCTGAGGGCCCGAGGGCCTGGGTTCAGTCCCTGGTGGGGAACTAAGATTCCGCAAGCCATGCGGCATGGCCAAAAAACCCAAAAAACCAACAAACAAAAAACCCCTGATAGTCTTAACTACATTTACATTTTCTAAAAAGACCAGAAAGAAATATGACAAATGATTAATATTGGTTTTCTTTATGTAGAAGGAATAGGGGATGTTTTCTCCTCTCCATTTTTAAATTTATTTTTATTTTTTTTTTTAATTTTTTTTTTTAATTTTTTTTTTTTAGCCGTACGTGGGCCTCTCACTATTGTGGCCTCTCCTGTTGCAGAGCACAGGCTCCGGACGCGCAAGCTCTGTGGCATGTGGGATCTTCCCGGACCAGGGCACGAACCCGTGTCCCCTGCATCGGCAGGCAGACTCTCAACCACTGTGCCACCAGGGAAGTCCTCCTCTCCATTTTTTGATTCCCAGGTTTTCCATAATGAGTCTGGATTTCTTTTAGAGGGGGAGCATATCAAATTCAGAAAAAATGAAAGCAGGATACTGACCTAGGCTTGGAATGAATTGAGTGCCTGCCTCCATGGCCCGCTTGTTGCGGTCATCCCCTGGCCCTCTGTATACCCATCCCCTTGCCCAAAGCAGATACCCAGTGGATTGCTTCCTACCTCTCTGTGCAGGAAGCAGATCCCACTTTGCCAGCTCTGTCCCTCGAGTTGAGCTCAAGTAGCAAGAGAATCCCAGGGAGATCTAGTGCAGCTCCCACTTAGAAAGTGAAGGAGGGGGCTTCCCTGGTGGCGCAGTGGTTGAGAGTCCGCCTGCCGATGCAGGGGACACGGGTTTGTGCCCCGGTCCGGGAAGATCCCACATGCCGCGGAGCGGCTGGGCCCGTGAGCCATGGCCTCTGAGCCTGCACGTCCGGAGCCTGTGCTCCGCAACGGGACAGGCCACAGCAGTGAGAGACCCGCGTACCGCAAAAAAAAAAAGAAAGTGAAGGAGGGGTGAGTAGTCAGATAAATACCTTCAGGGCACCCTGGAGAGGTGAGCGCACCAAGGGGATAGCCTGAGAGCTTTGCTTTGGCAGTCTGCCCCACCTGGGCTGAGCACAGCCTTGCACAGAACTTGGTGTGCCAGAATGGGTTTCTGGAAGGATCTGTGGGGAGGGCTGGGAAGGAGGGACATGGCGCTTGCTTGGCCTGTGGGTGCCCCAGTCACTACCTGAACGGGGCAAAGTCCACAGCTGCACCACCTCCCACTGCCAAGGAACTTGGGGAGTGGAGGATCCAGCTCCTGAACTGACAGTAACCACCAAACTGTGTCAGAAAACCACAGAGGGAGGTCGGAATAGCCCTCGGACCCTGCCCCGGAGCCTCTACCACGGCACCAAGGCATTGGTGCCCTTGTCTCCTGGCCTTGGAGAACTCCGGTCTCTCCAAGATGTTTTTTGCCATGCCTTGCTATCCCTTCTGTCCAGGAGGACATGCGCGCACCAGTAAGCAGGTGTTTGGCCTTCTAGGCAAGCCTGACCTATGGAAATCTGAACTTGCGGAACAGATAAATTAGTGGACTATTCTTTGTTTTACAAGATAACCTGGCTATAAGATTCTTTTAAATAGTGAGCTACCCCAAAGTAGTGTAAAATCTGATTTGCTTTAGAAAAAAAAAAAAGTGACATGATAGCCAAACTTCCCAGGTATCCAAAGTTGCAAAGAGCCAGATGCCTACAGCCACATGTCCATGCCTAGTCACAGAGGCTAGGGAGGCCTGGGGGAAGGGAAGGTACTTGGGATTTTGAACAGACTTGGCATTTGGTGACACGTCTGCTTGTGCAGGACCCTGAGCAGGCCGCGCTGAGGGCAGGGCCCTTGCCCCGGGGCCTTGCCATCCATGGGATGATAGAAATCAGCCCTGAAGATGTAAGCTACACCTCTGCTGTTTGCACAGCTTGGGAACCCACAAAGGGCCTCACGGGACAGCCTGCGCCCCCCGCCCCTGCCTATGGTGGTCAGCACCCTGGCATGCATGTAGGCACCCCAGGACAGCCCCCACCATGCCAGCTGGGTTCTGTGAGCTCTCCTAAGGGCCTTGCCCAGACTGGGCTAGGCTCCTTCTGAGCTGGGACAAGTTAACCATTGACAGGGGTGGAGGTGGAAGGGTGGAGGGGGATTGAGGGAGCAAGTCAGCGTCCATGTTGCAAGACAGAACTCAGAACCCCCATCCCCCATCTCTCTGCAGGGCCCCTGTGGTACTTCTTCACTCTGCATGAGACTGGGGTACCCTGGATAGGACAGGGAGATGTTCCTACTGGCCAGCCAGAAACATCCTCCAGGCTGGGGGTAGGAGGTGGTAGGCTCCAGCTCAGCAAGAGTTAACAGAGCCCCACTCTGGAGTTAAACTTTCCCAGAAGGAGCTCTGTTGGAGGCCTGGATTGACTCCAAGAAGCCAGTGGGATGAGTGGAGTTCTGCCTGCCCACCTAGCGAGAGATGGGAGCCTGCGTGCCTGGTTCCCCCTCCCAGCTGGGCCTGTCAGCTGTGGAGGCAGAACTGGGTCCCCTGACAGAGGTCTGTGCCTTGGTTTCCCCTCCTGCCCACCCTCTGCCTGTACCTGTGATCCCGACCGCTCCGGGCTGGAGGCGAGAGCTTCCCTAGAGAAGGAGCTGAGTGGAGGAGCTGCCCCGAGGGAGGCTGAGGGAGGTAAGGGTGCCTCCGGGGTGCCACGCCAGGCAAGGCTCAGGCCAGGAGAGCTGAGTAGGAGCAGCTGTGCGGCAGGTGAGAGAGAAACAGGTGCAGGAGCGGGTACCTGCTCAGCGGCGCTGCAGCTCCAGGAGTCAAGGTGAACCTGAAACCCAGCCCTTCCCAGCTAAGTAAACAGAAGCAGAGGCTGGCTTGGTTGATGAATATTCATCACCCCAGAAATCCAACCCCAGCACCCCCCCGCACCCACCCAGAAGCCAGGGTCCTCCAGGGACCGCCCAGCCAGGAGGAGGCAATCCTGAGAGAAGTCTGAGGTGGGGAGAACACGGGAGCCTCTCTCCTCAGTTTCCCCACTCTCAGGTGCCTGGTGGCAACCCCCAACCATAACCAAGGTCACCCCGACCCGTTTCACACCCCAAAGAGACCAGACCCTTCCCCGGAATGAACTGCCGCATGGACGTTGCCCCGGGCACAGTTGGGGAAGGGTTAAGGGCCGCTGCTCCCATTGGCTGGGAGGGACGGGGTGCACCCAGCTCCTTTGAACTCCGGAGTCGAAACCAGTCCCTGGTTAAACTGGTTGGCAGACCGGTTCCCAGGCTCTCCTCCCAGGCTGTCCGCTCCCACCCCAAGCCTCAGGCGGGTGCTGGGTGGGGGGCTGTGGCTGCCTCCTGACCTGAAGGGCCTTCCTCAAGATCTCCCTGGAGGTGGGGTTGAGCGTCACCAGCCCCTCCTTAGGCCAGGTTCTCCAGACCCACCACAGCCTCAAGCATCCTCGTCCCCTGCTCCCTCGCTTAGAAGTAGGCTTCAAAGACCTTGAAATCCTACCTTCCTCCATGCACCGTGTCCCGTTCCAGGCTCAGAGCAAGGCACTGGGTAGAGAAAAGGCATATGATTCCCCCTATCCCTGGCTCTCCCTCCAAGTTACATTCTAAATTCTAATTAACCAACTCTCAAACCTGCCCTACCATCTCCAACCCTGCATCTACTTGGTTCAGCTTCTCATGGCCTCTTGAGTACGTGTTTGCCTCCATCCTAAATATCCCCTTGTGCCCCTAGGCCTCAGGCGGACAGTCCTTCAAAGGCTCCCCACGGCCCATAGTGGAACAGACTTGGCCTGGCCCTCCTAGGAAGGGGCCTCTGCAGCCTCCTCTCCCAACGCTCCCTGAATGTGCACATGAGGTCTTTCTCTGCCTACCTTCCTGGGTGCAGAAGCTGCCTAACAGGACGAGATTAGGAATGGCCTCTCCACACCCTGAGTAAACCAAGACAAACTCCTATCCATCCCTCAAGGCCTAAGTTAATTATTATGCCTCCTGCTCCACCAGGAATTTTCTTGTTCCTACAGGGCTTGCTCACATGCTTCTATTTTAACATGCTATATGCCATGATTGATTAAATATGTACACACACACATATATAGTATTATTTTTTAATTTATTTATTCATTTGTTTATTTTGGGCTGCTTTGGGTCTTCGTTGCTGCTTGTGGACTTTTACTAGTTAGGGCGAGCTGGGGCTACTCTTCGTTGAGGTGCGCGGACCCCTCATTGTGGTGGCTTCTCTTGCTGTGGAGCACAGGCTCTAGGTGCGCAGGCTTCAGTAGTTGCAGCACGCAGGCTCAGTAGTTGTGGCTCACGGGTTCTAGAGTGTAGGCTCAGTAGTTGTGGCACACGGGCTGAGTTGCTCCGTGGCACGTGGGATCTTCCCGGACCAAGGCTCGATCCCGTGTCCCCTGCATTGGCAGGTGGACTCTTAACCACTGCACCACCAGGGAAGTCCACATGTATAGTATTGTAATGATCTAGTCTTGTATTTGCCTCCCTTATAGAATGTTAGCTCTTGGAGCCCAGAGTTATCTATCACTGATACTGACCTGATATATGGCAGGTACTTAATGCAAACTTTGAAATACAAATAAGAGGGACTTTCCTCATGGCACAGTGGTTAAGAATCCGCCTGCCAATGCAGGGGACACCGGTTTGATCCCTGGTCTGGGAAGATCCCACATGCTGCAGAGCAAATAAGTCCGTGCGCCACAACTACTGAGCCTGCATGCCACAACTACTGAAGCCTGCGTGCCTAGAGCCCACGTTCCACAACAAGAGAAGCCACCGCAATGAGAAGCCCGTGGACCGCAACAAAGAGTAGCCCCTTTTGCCGCAACTAGAAAAAGCCCGCGCGCAGCAATGAAAACCCAATGCAGACAAAAATAAATTAATTAATTACTTAATTAAAAAAATACAAATGAGATACAGAAGTATTGTCTTTAAGAAATTCTTAATGTAACCACTTGCCTTTGTCCTACTCTCCCTGGGGCAGGTAAATGTGAAAGAAAACACATTTATTTCACCTCTTGTGGTTTCAGCTACACCAGGCTTGCTGATACGTTATCAATTCCCCTGGGGTCTATGTGAAGAGGATATTACTTTGTAAGGTTCTCCTGCCTCTCATGAGAGGTACACACAGTTGTCCCAAGAAGGTTTCTAGATCTGTCACTTTCTCTGAAAGCCTAGTCTATTTGAGAGTGGATGTCCAGTCCAGAAGACACCAGAAGAGGCTAAAAACTTAACTCAGGTGTTGGGAAGATACTGGAAGGATGATGGGATGACACTATCCTGGAGGACTGTAACCAAGTGCCAGGACAGCATTTCCATCTGTAGGAGGAGGGGCTTGTGCTGGAAGCACTCCCTGCCCCCACTCCAAAATTCAGGGCTTTCTGATGTGTGGGACCCAGGAGGGCAGAATTCTGTTCTCTCAGCTCCAGTCTGGAGGATGCACCCTGGTGGGTGGGATTCAGTGGATACCCACGTAGCCTGCCCTTCGAAGAATGCCAGCAGGACCAGGTGCAGGGGTAGAGGCCCGCCCCAGTTCCCCTTCCTGGGAGGGACCAGCCTGGGAAGTCAGGCCCAACCCCTGACCTTTGGTAGGTTTGTTTCTGGGAGGAGCAGGATTGGGAGGGGAGTTTGAGATAAGGCTATAAACTATGAATATCCCTTAAACAGATCACCCCCACAAGGCTGCTTTATTGCTTTCTAGAATTTTCCACCTTTAAATGCACCTTCCTAAAACTAGGTTCAAGTATGATATTCCAAATACAAACATGCAATGTGCACTTTTTCAGAAATGTGTCCTTGTTGAGTAAAGGAAGTAAAATACACCTAAGGGAGCCTCAAGGACCTTGGTGCCTGTTGGGACATGCAGCCACCGGGCCCCACTGGATTATAAATCTCTAATCTGGCCCAACAGATCATTCCTCTCTTATTGACCTCTGCCCAGGGAGTAGATCTAGGCTCCAGGGAGAAGAGAGGGGCTACCATTCTCCTCAGCACTCCCCCTCCTCTGGAAGGCCAGAAGATGGGAGATCCTGGGGGGGGCGGGGGTTGGGCAGCTTGGCTGAGGGGATAAGTGGGGCCAGGCCAAAGACTGGCCTCTGGAAGCTACACCAGGCGCAGCTGGGAGGTGGGCAGGGGCAGGTCTGAGTTGGATGTCGAGGTTGCCATTGGAGGGGCTGCCGTTGCTTCCCTTCAGGGAGACCTCAGTGGGGACTGGGAATACGAGCAGCCAGTGTTCAGAGTGACTGAGTCCCAGGGACCGCCCCAAATGCTCTACGTGTGAGAACTCGGGATCCTCACTGCCACCCCAAGGTAGAGCCTCTGAGTGGGTTCACCAACTCGCATCCCCACCAGCAATTTTCCCGTTGCTCTTTGTTTTGGTTCCCTGTGGCTAATGTAACAAATTACCACAAACTTGATGGATTTAAACAACAGAAATATATTGTCTCACCAGTTCTGGAGGTCAGAATTCTAAAATCAGCTTCACTGGCCAAGACCAGGATGTTCCTCCTCCCGCTTCTGGTGGCGGTAGGCATTCCTTGGCTTGTGGCCGCATCACTCCCATCTCTTCCTCCATCTTCACATCACCTTCTCCTCTTCCATGTGTCCAATCTCTCTCTGCCTCTCTTTTTTTTTTTGCGGTACACGGGCCTCTCACTGCTGTGGCCTCTCCCATTGCAGAGCACAGGCTACGGACGCGCAGGCTCAGCGGCCATGGCTCACGGGCCCAGCCACTTCGTGGCATGTGGGATCTTCCCAGATCGGGGCACGAACCCGTGTCCCCTGCATCGGCAGGCAGACTCTCAACCACCGCGCCACCAGGGAAGCCCTCTCTGCCTCTCTTTTACAAGAACACTTGGGAGAATATTTAGGGTCCACCCAGATAATCCAGGATGATCCTTACTTGATCACATCTGCAAAGACTCTTTTTCCAAATAAAGTCACATTCACAGGTTCCAGGGGTTTGATGTGGGCATCTTGCGGGTCAGCGGGGAGCATTTGTTGGCCTGCCTCACTCTTCATTTTGACCACCTCTGTATTGTCAGACTGTGGTAGACAGTGAGTGTGCCAACCAGACTCCCCACACCCCGTGAGGAAGGACTTGCTGCCTTCCTTGGCGGTTGGCCTCCAGCTGTCAGCTCTTTCAGGGCCTGCTGCAGCTGCAGAGAGCACGTCTCCCAAGAGCCTGCCCTTCTGGGGCAGCCTGCATCTGGGGATATAAGGACCAGCCATTTCAGCCCCATGAAGGGCACTCGGACGGGCAATAATCACTCCAGAGCTCTCCACCAAATTGACTGAAGTTTGTCAGGCCAGCATTACAGTTGGATTTCTCCCACTGCTCAATCCTACTGCTGTCTGGTTCCTCTCACAGGGAGTGATCCCTAGTAAGCATCTTGCCCCCCAAACTTCACCTACTTCTGGAGAACACAACCTGGGTCACAGACATTATAATATTTGCCAGTATGATGGAAGTGAAGTAGCAATTTTTGTGTCTTATATATTTTCATTTCCCTAGTGCACTGGATTGAATAGTGTCCCCCAAACTCATGTCCACCTAGAGCTCCAGAGTGTGACCTTATTTGGAAATAGGGTCTTTGCAGACGCAATTAGTTAAGCTGAGGACAAACTAGATTAGGGCGGGCCTTAAATCCAAGGACTAGTGGCCTTAAATCCAAGGACTAGTGTCCTTACAGGAGGAGAGAGACAGAAACACGCAGGGAGAATGCCATGTGACGACAGAAGCAGAGATTGAAGGGATGCAGCTGCAGGTCAAGGAACAGCAAGGGTTGTCTGCAACCACCGGAAGCTGGGTAAGAGGCCAGAACAGATTGTCCCTCAGAGCCTTTAGAAGGAATCAACCTTGCTGACACCTTGATAGCAGACTTCCGGCTTTCAGAACTGTGAGAGAATACATTTCTGTTATTTTAAAGCACCTAGGTAGTGGTAATTTGTTACAGCAGCTCTAGCTAACTATACACCTAGTTACTAGTAAGACTGAGCATCTTTTCATACATGTATTGGTCATTTGGGTATCCTGTTCTCTGAAAGCATCCTTTCTGAACATAGAAAATCTTCTCCACCTCCCCATATGATTGTTGTCCTTCTAGCATGCACTAAAATAATACAACCGCATTTATGGATTCCTGGACTCTTTGCACAATTCTATAGCTTTCCAGGGATCTGCTGCCTATTGGTTGGGAACCCTGATCTACAGGATTCAATTTCAACCCTTTGTCATGGACCTGAGTATTCTTCATGCTCTCACCTTGCCACTCTCTTCAACCTAATTTCTCTCTCCACAAACATCCCATGTTCCCACAATAAAGTTCTGGAAGAGTCATGCTGTCTCTTACCTATGTGCTTTATCCATGTTATTTACTCCCCCTTCCTAGAATGACGCCCATCACTCATACACCTCTCCTCTGTCCTCTCCCTTCTACCACAATTCATTCCCATCCTACCAGACTCAGTTCAAGTGTTACTTCTCCCAGGAGCCTGTTCTGATAGCTTTCCATCCCCATCCCATACCCCCCAATTGAGTTAGATACTCCCCCTTTCTGTTCCCTTAGCACTCTGAGCATCCCTCTTATTTTGTTTGTATGGATTTTTTAAGCTCTTACTATATATGAACACAGGGCTAGGCTCCGGGTGTGCGGTCACGGGATTTAGAATGTGGTGGGCCCCTCACACATCATACCATCACTTTCTTTGAGGGCTGGGACCATGTCTTCATGTTAAGGTCCCCAGCACCTTGGCAAACAGTGCTTGACTGATAGAGGGTAACTAACACTGAACTGCATGGGAAAGGAGGCTGACAGATGAGTGGTCTGGCAGTGGACTTGGTTTTCCTTGCCTTGGAAGAGCAGATTCCCTCTACCCGCCATGATGGAGATGATGAAATGCAGTGGCATCCTTAGAAGATGACACCTTGGACCCAATTCATGAAGCCACCTAGTGAGTTGTTTTCCCCCGGACGACTAACAAAGGTGAAGGGATGGGGAGGGCAGAGTGGCCAGGGTTTATCGGGCAATTATTGGCCCCGACCCAGCTGACTGGGCCCTCATAGGCCTTCTGGCCTGTGTTAACTCGTGAAGCCAACCAGCCCTGACATCTTCCCCTCAAATTCCTCCCTCTAACTCCAAGTGGCTCCAAGTCCTGAGCTGTAGGGGGGAAGTGACGAATAGAGCTGGGGAATGCACAGCCCACCCCCCAGGCCAAGTGACCATGGTCCCCACTCATCACTAAAGACCTTCCTGCACCAGCGGCACCTTCTCTCATTCCTTCCTTCACAAGCATCCATCAAGCACCTGACACTCAACATGGGGTGTCATGCCAAGTGCTAGGGTTACAGAGATGAACAGGCCTGTACTCCCAGCTGAGGAGGCTGGGTTTCCAGAGCTTTCAGCCCAGCAGGCAGATACACCACACACACACGTGCACACACACACAGCACAGTCAGTGTGGCTGTGAGCAAACACACATAAGACATGGACCATAAAGTCATAAACCTATGGTAGATAAATGTCTGAATGTCAAGGGTAAGCCCTCCTTTTATGGATATTACAGGAACATAGGTAATGGGCCTTCTTGCCCGGAATGGGGCGTGGTAAGAAAGAACTCTGGGAAAGTGCAGGGACTGCCAGGGTGAGGGTGCTAAGTGTCTGACACAACAACAGGGGAGAAAGTGGGAATCAGGCCAAAGAAGAGGGAGGAAGAGGCCTGCGCCTGTGGTGGCCGAGCTGTGGTGCTTGAATGGGGCAGGCAGGGCTGCCGGAGAAGCCACATCCCACGGAGAACAAGAATGAGGGCTGGGGAGGCAGACAGGCCTGGGTTTGGATCCCAGCCTCACCAGATCCAGCTCTGTGATCTTGGACAAGTTACTTAATTCCCTAAGCTTTGGCTCCCTTGCCTTTAAAATCTGCCTAATAACAGTACCCACATTATAAGGTTTGTTTGGAAGGATCAAATTAGATAAGGCTTGTAAAACATTTAGATCTACCCCGGCACAGGGCACAATGACTATTGCTTAATAAGCAAACAAACAACAACAACAAAGGATGACAAGGCAGTCTGCATACACACCATCCTGGGGCTCTGTGCTTTCCTGTCCAAAGCTGCCACAGGCCTGCTCTAATCCTTCCTCACCTTCCTATGTGCTGCCCCTCCCCCACCTGCTAGATCAGCAGAGAATTGAGAGATTCACAGCCAGAAGCCTTTCACAGCCTCTCCCTGCCACTTTCCAGATGATGGGAGTCCTGAAGACCTCGATGCCCTGGATGCCAGACCACTTGTGTGCTTATCTGCCCATCGGCCCTGAGGTTCTCTATGGCCTCAGAAAAGGACAGACTGTGCAGATACTGTGCAAAATCCACACTCCTACGCTCTCCGGTGCCACCACCCTGAGGCCAGGAGCCAGGCAGAGCTGTTCTCAAACCCTTCTGTTCCACATGAGCCACCCGGCGTGCTGCGGGGGTGGGGGGAGGTGAAGTGCTGGTGGTCTCTGCCTCCACCAACCCACAAGCGCTGGGCCTTCTAGACTCCTCCTGTCCTGCCCTGCCTGTTGGTTCAAGGAGGAGAGATGCACCTTGAGGGTAGGGCAGGGCCATGCTTCTTGGGATGTCCCAGGGAACCAGGAACACATAGTTAGAGCCCCGCTAAATGTTCGTTTAATCATGGGGGAGCCCCGGCAATTCCGATAGCCTGAGTCAGGACTCTAACATGGGAGCCAAATTCCCACGAGAGAGCCCTGAAGAGGCCCTTAGTTCTGCCCTATGAACCATTTTTACGGAAGTCTTTCAACCCATTCTATAAAAATAATGATTAATGTTTTATATACACATACACCCACACAGTTTGCAAATAATGAGAAAAATCTATGAAAGCATGTTGTAAGCTATAAAGAGTTACGTACATCTAGTATGCTTATTTGTCTAGGCTTGTAAATAGAAATACTCTGAGGTGGTCAGGATAGGTGTTATCTCCATGTTGAGGAAACCATGGCTGGCAGAGAGCTTATGGAAATGGTCCAAGATCTCACTGGGCAGGAATCTAGGCCTTCTCACTGCCCTATCACATCACACAGTTCAATAAAAAATTTACTAAGCCCCAAGTGTTGAGACAGGGCCGAGTGGTGGGGGGAGTAGGGGGTCATTTAGAAAGACCCAGGCAGAGCTCCCTTGAGGAGCTAACAACCTGGAAGGGGAGGAATGCAAAGTGGCACACCCAGCCCTGTGAGATCCCCAGCACCCCCCTCTCTCCTCACACTCCCCACTTCTTGCCCAATCTCATGCCCTCTCTCAGCTTCAGCCACCACCTGGACCACAGATCAGTCAGCCTACGGCTCTCCAAAGCTGCATCCCCAGTCCCCTGAACTCCAGAGCTACAGACCCAAGTGCCTCCTGCACACTTGCCACCTGGGGGTCTCCCAGGGCCACCAACCCCACAAATTCAAAGCTGATATGCCCTCCTCCTCAACCCCGGCTCAGCATCCTGCAACCCTGTCTTAGGTGGAGGCACTCGCATCCAACCACCTAGGTGTCATCCTGCTGTCCCCCAACCACACGGCCAATCAATTGCCAAGTTCTGTCCATTTTCCTCCAAAACATCTCGGAAATCCAGTCCTTCTCTTCCTCCTCATGCCTCTGTCCCAGGTCAGGCTCTAACTCCTGTATGATAACCTCCTGACAGTCGTATCTCCCACGAATCCATCTTCTTTGCAGTCAATCTGTATAGGTCCCTCCCTGTCTCAAGGCTCAAACCCTTAAAACCCTCCAATGGTTCCCCTCTCTCTGCAGGGGTGAAGTCCAAGTTCCTTCGTGAGATGATATGATACAATACTACCCTTCCGCCTCTACAGTCTCTTGTGCCTCAAACCTTTCACGGCACAGAGGCTGGCCTGCCTGCAGGGCCGGCTTCATGCATGTGAGACCTCTGCAGTTCATATTTTTTAACAAGGGCATTTTAATTCTGCACTGGACCCCACCAATTATTTTGCTAGTCCTACCTGCCGGTTTTTCCCTGCACCCCCTTGCAGTTTGTGGCCTGCAAAACTTTGTACAGTCTCCTCCACCCAGAACACCCCTCCCACATCACCCTCTTTCTGCCGCCCTTCTTTTAACACTCAGTTTAGGTGTTATCTTCGGGACGCCTCCCTTGACCCTCCTCCCTCCCGATCCCTGCCCTAATCACACAACACATAGCAGGTGTTCAACACTTGCCTATTACATAAACTGAGAAGGCAATGTGTGACAAGTGCCACAAGAGACCTTCAAACTATGATCGATCGACGGTAAAGCAAGGCAAGGAGAGAGAAGGCATTTCTAACGACCTCCAGGTTCCTCAGGGGGGCGCTAGGACCTTGTCCGCAGACGCGTTAATCCTTGAGCAGAGGGCTCTACTCCTGCCTGGCCGGAAGCGGCCGGGATCGGCTCTTGGGCGCCGCCTGCCGCAATCGCGTCGCCACTGCAGCCCTCTCCGTGAGCCCCCGCCCCTCCACGGCCGTGAGCCCGCCTCACGCCTCCCATTGGCTGTCTCCTCTTCTCCCGCCCTTCCCGGGCTCAGCCACTCGGAGCCCCGGGGTGGGTGGGGCTTGAAGCCCGGGTGGAGCGCGCGCCCCGATTGGCTCTGAGGAAGGCGGTGACGTGACCGGAGGAGACCTAAACTGAGGCTCAGCCACACCACCACTGGATTAGTGGTAGGCGGAGCGGGCCCGGGTCGGCGGCCGGAAGCGGAAGTGGTGGAAAGATGCAGGTGGGGGGACAGTAGCTGGGGAGGTGGGGGGCTGCGTTGGGACCCCTGAACTGAGTTCAGCCCGCCCGTCCCTGATCTGCTTCCCGGGCTCCCTCCGGGGCGCGGCCCTCCCCGGCGCGTCGTGCTGGCCCCGCAGGGTGGCAGTTGGGTCGGTGAAACGAGCGCGCGAGTGGCTTGTTCGCTCCCAGGACTCACGCCCCGTTCCCCGCCGTGTTTCCCGCCAGGACCATCAGCACGTGCCCATCGACATCCAGACCAGCAAACTGCTCGGTAGGAGGGGGCACCCCCGCTCAGCCAGCTATCAGGCGGAGGCCTGGCCCCTTTGCCCCCTGTCACCAACAGCTGGAGCCCCGACATCCCAAGGCCCCTGTTGAGGCGTTGACCACTCGCCTTGTTCTATGCCCCCATCTGTGGCCGGATTGCCCCGCTAAGAGGAGCGGGAAGGAAACAGACATAGAGTCTGTACTTGACCTGTGTTTTCTACTTTAATATTTATAACATGTGTTGTCAATCATATCTTTCAGGCACAGAGAGGGTGAGGTGAGGGCTTACCTTAAAGATGGTCAGCTACTGAATGGCAGGGCTTCCCTGGTGGCGCAGTGGTTGAGAGTCCATCTGCCGATGCAGGGGACGCGGGTTCGTGCCCCGCTCCGGGAGGATCCCACATGCCGCAGAGCGGCTGGGCCCGTGGGCCGTGGCCGCTGAGCCTGCGCTCCGCAACGGGAGAGGCCACAGCAGTGAGAGGCCCGCGTACCGAAAAAAAAAAAAAAAAAGGTCAGCTACTGAATGGCAGATCTGAAGTTAGAACCTAAGTCTGTCAGCTGAAAAAAACCCTTTTTAAAAAAAAAAAAAAAAAAAAAGGTTCCATCTCCCCTTGATTTTAGGAGGAAGAGGGACATAGATCCAGTTGGAAAGAAAAACCTTTTAGTGGCCAGGCCATCTCCCTGCCATCTGTATCTGATCTATATACCTCCTCCCCAGTTCAGAGCCAGGGAAGGACCTCTTCATTCTGACCCCTCCAGGGCCACGCACAGCTCCTGGGTTTGTTTTATATATATATAAATGTATTTATTTATTTTTGGCTGTGTTGGGTCTTCGTTGCTGCGCGTGGGCTTTCTCTAGTTGCGGCCAGTGGGGGCCACTCGTTAATGGTGCACGGGCTTCTCATTGTGGTGGCTTCTCTTGCTGCGGAGCACGGGCTCTAGGCGCGCGGGCTTCAGTAGTTGTGGCACGTGGGCTCAGTAGTTGTGGCTCACGGGCCCTAGAGCGCAGGCTCAATAGTTGTGGCACACGGACTTAGTTCCTCCGCGGCATGTGGGATCTTCCTGGACCAGGGCTCGAACCCATGTCCCCTGCATTGGCAGGCGGATTTTTAACCACTGCGCCACCAGGGAAGCCCTGGATTGTTTTGATGCCGGTTTGTCATTAAGATGACATCTGTTTGCCTCATCCCTTTGCTTCTACTTCTGTGACATCTACAGAATTTTTCTTTCTGAAGATTTTAGAGGAATACAGTGGAGGGAATATAACTGATAACTAGTGTGGGCCCTCAGTGTTTGACCAGCTGGCAGATTTATTAACAAGGGCAAGGTGGCCACTTAGTGGAGCTTCTATAGTTTCGTTGCAGATTTGTCCCAGCTCTTCAGCACACGTACACTCTTCTGTTGTTGTTGTTGTTTTCGGTATGCAGGCCTCTCACTGCTGTGGCCTCTCCTGTTGCGGAGCACAGGCTCCGGACGTGCAGGCCCAGCGGCCATGGCTCACGGGCCTAGCCGCTCCGTGGCATGTGGGATCTTCCCGGACTGGGGCACGAACCCGTGTCCCCTGCATTGGCAGGCGGACTCTCAACCACTGCGCCACCAGGGAAGCCCAGCACACGTACACTCTTGATGTCATGAAAGGGACCAGTAGAACAACAACCACTTATTGAGGGTTTATTCTATACAAGGTGCTGTTTTATGTGCTTGACATTATGAAAATGAAGATCACTACAATTCATTGAGCCCTTGCCATGTGTCAGACACAGCGCTCAGTGTTTTACCTTCATTCCCCCTTGTACTCAGTATCTTTATCATCCCTGTTTTACATGTAGAGAAACTGAGGCACAGAGAGGTTGAGAGACTTGCCCAAGAAAGTTAGTAATTAGAAGCCAGGACCATCTGACCACAAAGTCTAGTTCTTAGCTCTCTCCTACTGAGGAAATGTGCATGGCTGTTATCCACCTATACCCTCTACTAAAAACACAGATCTGGGCCCAGAATCCAGGAGGTCAGTCACATGGGTATTCATGTGTGCAGGATGGTACTTCACTGGTAAGAAGAGACCAGTGTTATCTAGTCCTTAGGGTGCTGTAGGTAGTAGGGGCTTTGTAGTTATTCATTCATCTGGTATTTGGCATAACCATCTTGTATTTTCCATTGTCATGGTTAATCCCAGCCCTGAGGAAGTGGAAGTTGAATAGCGTCTGCTGTCAGTAAGAAAGATATAGTTATACGTGGAAGCAAAAATATCATGGAGAATATGGTCCAAATTGGCACTTTGATGTCAGGACCAATTTAAAGTTTTACTTTATCCCTGTGTTGAGGCAATTGCTTTATAAAAGTCACACTGTGGATGAAGTCAGGTTGCCAGAGTCTGTTTAGCCCCAAGCATCCCTTCGGGCCTGTCTTCATTCCCATCTTCCTGTGACCCCCACACCTTAACCAATATGAATACAACTTTTAGCCAATGCCTTAGCATGTTTCACTTGAATCAGTGATGGAATTTTGGCCATGGGAATGGAAATGCTGTGATTTGGGTGTTTCTCCTGTAGACTGGCTGGTGGACAGAAGGCACTGCAACCTGAAATGGCAGAGTCTGGTGTTGACCATCCGAGAGAAGATCAATGCCGCCATCCAGGACATGCCAGAAAGCCAAGAGATCGCCCAGCTGCTCTCTGGATCCTGTGAGTGCTTTGGGGCTACATTACTGGACCCCACCCCTTTCCTGGGGTGGTACATATCAGCTGAGCTGCTCCCTTTCCTTTAGCCATAGGGCTGACCCCTAAAGAAAGAGAGGTTTTTATCTGGGGTATAGATGCTTGTTTCTTTCAACACAAAACGATGAAGGGGAGAGCTATGCCTGCTAAAGTTACTAGCATGTACGTGAGTCAGCCATGCATAGTGGCCGCAGTGGGTGGGGAAGACACTGTAATTCTCAAAGTCTTTGTTCTTCCTTGCTTTCCAGACATTCACTACTTCCACTGCCTAAGAATTGTGGAGCTTCTCAAAGGCACTGAAGCCTCCACAAAAAATATTTTTGGCCGGTATTCTTCACAGCGAATGAAGGCAAGTGTGGGCGACGGTGGTAACACGCAGCTGGAGGCCTCCAGTCCAGGGGGTCAGAGCCTGTCTGGTCTCGCTGAGGATCCAGTGGAGACGCCTACATAGAATATCTCCTCCACTTTCTCTCCGTCCCCACAGTTTATGCCAAAAGTAGCCTACCCCTGGCTTTACATTTGCTTTGGGGATCGCTTGTTGGCATCACACTCTTAAAATAAAGTGGGTGGTCCAGCCAGCATTATGGAGGAGGACGAGGAGATGCAGAGACTGGGAGAGCCTCCCCGGCTGGGGGACTGAGCTGGGATGCACTCAGCGGCTGCTGAGTGCTGTTCAGGCCCACTTCCTGTTTCTTTTCTTAGGATTGGCAGGAGATTGTAGCCCTATATGAGAAGGACAACACCTACCTAGGTAAGGTGGCCCAGCCCAGGAGTCCCAGTGTCCATGGGGAGGCCGACTCCCCAAGTTCTGAGACAGTGGGCTTCTAGGAGGCACAGTTCACGTGGGGGAAGAGGCTGGGGTGTAGATGTTTGTGAGGTGGGAAAATAAATTCCACGAAGTGTGTTGGGAGGAGGACGACCACCAAGCAGGTGTGTGCAGGTCTTCCACCAGTCACCTCCTGGTGACTGACTCGTCCACTGAGCACAAGAGGCACGGGTTGTCCTGGGAGCTGTATCAGGGGCCTGAGGGAGTAACTAAAGGGCTGACTGTAGTTCGGGTTGTGTTTTCTAATAGTATAAATAATTGTAATAGCTAATATTGACGGAACACCTACTAAATGCAAGGGATTGTACTTGTGTTTTATGTGGGTTCTCTCTCTTGATCTTCACGATAACTATTATTGCTCCTGTTTTATAGCTGAGGATTGGATTAGAGAGGTTAAATGACTGTCTTAGGTTCCACAGCCAGGAAGGGGAAGAGCTGGGAGGCCAACCCCGTGCTCTTCGCCACCCGACTGGGGTATGTTTGTGCGTGTCCTTGGGGCATGCCTGCCTTATGGTGTGCAGATCTGGGGTGAACTTCCTGGGCCCTTCTTTCTCAGTGGAACTCTCCAGCCTCCTGGTTCGGAACGTCACCTACGAGATCCCCTCCCTGAAGAAGCAGATCGCCAAGTGCCAGCAGCTGCAGCAAGAATACAGCCGCAAGGAGGAGGAGGGCCAGGCGGGGGCTGCCGAGATGCGGGAGCAGTTCTACCACTCGTGCAAGCAGTATGGCATCACGGTGAGCGGCGGGTTCTTGCTGTGGCAGGAGGACGGACACCTGGGGCCTCTGTCTGTCTTCCTGGGCCCAACGCCTTTGCTTCTGGGAAGGGCTTCCTCTCAGCCTGGTTGGGCCCTTCTCAGGCCATTTTCTTGCCTATCTCTAATCTTCAGGCGTATTCTTTAATCTGTTGTACTCTGCTTCCCACCACTTCTGTCTGAGCCCACCTCGTGGATCCTCTCTAGGGCGACAATGTCCAAAGAGAACTGCTGGCCCTGGTGAAGGACCTGCCGAGTCAGTTGGCTGAGATTGGGGCGGCGGCCCAGTCCCTGGGGGAAGCCATCGACCTGTACCAGGCCTGTGTGGGGTTTGTGTGTGAAAGGTACCGAGGGCCTGTTTCTCCCCAGCGGGGGGGACAGTTTAGCTACTTCCCCAGCTGTGCTCTCTTCTCCACTTGTATTTTCCCCACGTTACATCTGAGAGGCGGGGCCCATGCTGGCCTCCTGAGTGGGCAGCAGGAGGGTCAGCTGCCTTCTCCGTTGCAGCCGCACAGAGCAGGTGCTGCCGATGCTACGGTTTGTGCAGACGCGGGGGAACTCCACGGTGTATGAGTGGAGGACGGGCACGGAGCCCTCGGTGGTGGAGCGGCCGCACCTCGAGGAGCCCCCTGAGCAGGTGGAAGAAGACGCGGTAAGACAGGCCTAGTAAGAGCCGCTTCCTCCCTTCATACGCTGTCCACACCCCATTTGAGTTTAGAGTCCAGAGGGAAGAAAGGGGTATTCCTGTGAGAGAGACTAGGTGGAAGGGCCCGGAAGGCCCTACCCCTTTATTTTTCTGGCTTTCTTGAGGCCAGAGAAGAGATGAGCTCTGAAGAGGCCCAGCAAGCTGGTCAACTTTGAACTGGGACCCCTTCAGTCCCCTGAGCTCTCTGAAGATGGGCTCTCCTTTGGGAACTTGGAGGCCATTATGCTTAAACAGTGCACTCCCTACTGAAGCAGCTGAGGCCTAGGGGAAGGCAGGCCCCTTTATTCACCCATCTTCTGCGAGCTAACCCTTTTTTCCCCCTTCCAGATTGACTGGGGCGACTTCGGGGTGGAGGTGGCGTCCGAAGGAGCTGACTCTGGCATCTCTGCCCAGGCTGCTGGAATTGACTGGGGCATCTCCCTGGAATCGGACTCAAAGGTTAGGATGCCCTCTCGGTCCATCTCTGAGGACTTTCTGTGATTGCTGCTTTGGTGATAAGAAAAGTGTTGTCTCTGTCTCTAAAGACATCAGATGAAGTTCATAGTTCTTGGACCAGGTGTAGTCCAGTGTGGGGCAGAGTTTCCAAAGTGACATATCAGAGTTTTGACCTCTTTCTTCTGGTGTTCGGGGCAGGTATGGGGATGTAGGCAGGTGGTACCTACATGCATGGGCCCATAGTGCCATCTTTGCCACCTCCATCAGGGCCGCAATGTGCTGTCATTGAATTTTTTTTTTTTTAGAGGAATTTTTTTTTTTTTAATTTATTCACTTTTGGCTGCGTTGGGTCTTCGTTGCTGCACGTGGGCTTTCTCTAGTTGGCGGTGAGCGGGGGCCACTCTTCGTTGTGATGCGCGGGCTTCTCATTGTGGTGGCTTCTCTTGTTGCGGAGCACGGGCTCTAGGCGTGCGGGCTTCAGTAGTTGTGGCACACGGGCTCAGTAGTTGTGGTGCACGGCCTTAGTTGCTCCACGACACGTGGGGTCTTCCCGGACCAGGGCTCAAACCCGTGTCCCCTGCATCGGCAGGTGGATTCTTAACCACTGCGCCACCAGGGAAGCCCCATCATTGAACTTTTGAGGGCTTTGGTTTATTCTGGCTCCCTTTACTGGGGAAAGTTCTCCCAACACTGCTGGGGTTCTTTACTCTCCACCCAGGAAGCTGGGGGTGGTGAGATAGACTGGGGAGACGATGCTGCTGCTCTGCAGATCACCGTGCTGGAGGCCGGAACCCAGGGTGAGTGCACCCCTCCCTGCAGCCCTGGCAGAGCCGCCCCCGTGTCTCTAGAAGCAAAGAAAAAGTACACTACCATGATTGGGCTTCTCAGACGTTTACCTGTTTTTTCAAAATCATGATGATGTGAGTTCAGGCGGATGGAGAGAAGTTCTTAAAATTAAATCTAGAAACTCTCAACTTTTTGGATACTGAATGCGGGTCAGCTGTTCTCTGGGGAGGTTCCGAGAGGGCTGATAGGCTCTGAGGCCTGACCTGGTCCCCACCTCCCCATAAGCTGAGAGTAGGGATCTGAGCCACTAGAGGGCAGTGCAGGATGAGACTTCACGTCCACTAGAGCGAAGGAACTTTCCATTCTTTGGAACTCAGCTCTGTGGTCCTCCTCACAGACTTGGGTTGGCATTAGTGCCTGATTACGGCTGAGACAAATGGGAAAGGGTAACCTTTCCCACTTGGGTTGGAACAGGAAGTGGGCTTACTGCAGTGTCTGTGTCCATATTAACCCACCAGGACTTCTCAAACTGAGCGTCTTCTCCAGTCCTCAGCAACTTTATCACTTCTCTCTTCCTGGCAGCTCCCAAAGGTGTTGCTAGGGGCCCAGATGCTCTGACACTTCTTGAATACCCTGAGACCCGGAATCAGTTCATCGATGAGCTCATGGAGGTACCTTTGTCCTCTGGGTGATGCGGGGGGAGGCCTGGCACCAGTGTAGGCGGCCTCGCTCCAGATACCTTACCTGACCCTTCCTTTTTGTGTAAGGGTGCTGAGCACTTTCCTTGTTCTGGAGCAGGGACTCGCGTATTAGGAGGCTCCCCCATTCATTCAGCTGTGTTTATCATGTACTTCCTAAGCCCCTGGCACTGTCTTGAGGTGCTGAGCGAACAAATCAAAGTCTTTGACCTCATGGATCTTATATCCTAGTGGGGAAGGCAGACAAGAAACAAGAAAAACAAGTAAAATATGTAGTATGTCAGGTGTTAACGTAAGTGCCATGGAGAAAGAGAGCTGGGGAGGGAGATGGGGTTACTGGGAAGGGCTGCAGTTTTATGTTGGTGGTCAGAGAAGGCCTTGTTGCCAAGGTGACCAGTAAGTCAAGACCTGCAGTGGGTGCAGAGAGAGCCATGCTGATATCTGGCAGAAGAGTTTTCCAGGCAGGGGGAGCAATGCAGAAGCTTTGAGGTGGGAGGTGTCCTGCACGTGTGATGAACAAGGAGGCCGCTGTGGCTGAGCAGGGGAGCTGGGGGAAGTAGAAGAGCCCAGAGAGCTGAAGGGAGTTGGGAATTTGGCTTTTACTCTGAGGGAACTGGGAAGCTGTTGGAGGTTTGGTGCGACATGTTCTCATTTGTGTTTTAGTATCATCACTGTGGCTAAAGTATCCGGCAGCCTAGAGTAAGGAGCCAGTGTTCTTGGCTCTTCTTTCTGGGACTGGGAAGCAGGGGGCTTGTCTTTGTTAATCTCTGAGTCTGTCCATTTCTCGGTGGCCTGCTGGCTGGGGAGGGCCTCATGGAAGGCCTTGTCCTCGCGAGTCTAGTTCAAGTTTCCATGGTCCAATAAAAGTGACAAGATATGCAGCTGGTTCTCAGATTCTTCCTAGCCTTTTCTTAATCCAGGGCTTCTCAAACATGCATTCCTATTCCCTGAATCTCATTCTTCCCATGGAGAGAAAATACCGTCACTGGGCAGAGAGAACCCTTTGAATCTCTGCATCGTAGTTATGTGCCGCATAGCCTGGGAGGAAGGAGAGGGGTCCAGGGCCAGGTAAGGCCTGAGACAGCAATGAGGGACTGAAGGGTGATGGTGGAGGCTGCCCCAAACTCCCACGTTATAGTTGGTGAGTTTCTAGCAATAAAAATGTTCAGAGGAAATAACTGCTCCTCAACCAGCATCTAACCCTCACCTTATTCTTCATTTTGACCAGCCTGAGGGCCTAGTTTCTGAGTTCTTTTCTCGGTTTGAACCAAATCCTCTTCTGTCCTCAGCTTGAGATCTTCTTGTCCCAGAGAGCAGTGGAGATGAGTGAGGAGGCAGACATCCTGTCTGTGAGCCAGTTCCAGCTGGCTCCAGCCATCCTGCAGGGCCAGACCAAAGCAAAGATGGTCACCATGGTGTCGGCACTGCAGGATCTGATTGGCCAGCTCACCAGTCTTCGAATGCAGCACCTGTTTATGATCCTGGCCTCACCAAGGTCTGGCTTTCCCCTTGATGTTGGGCTGTTCAGGGCACGCTGCAGGGCCCTGCCATCTCGGGCAGCCCTGACTCCTTTTTTTTTTTTTTTATAAATGTATTTTATTTATTTATTTATTTATTTACTTACTTACTTACTTATCTATTTATGGCTGTGTTGGGTCTTCATTGCTGCGTGTGGGCTTTCTCTAGTTGCAGCGAGCGGGGACTTCTCATTGCGTTAGCTTCTCTTGTTCCGGAGCACGGGCTCTAGGCACGTGGGCTTCAGTAGTTGTGGCTCGCAGGCTCTAGAGCGCAGGCTCAGTAGTTGTGGTGCACGGGCTTAGTTGCTGCACGGCATGTGGGATCTTCCCGGACCAGGGCTCGAACCCGTGTCTCCTGCATTGCCAGGCAGATTCTTAACCACTGCGCCACCAGGGAAGCCCCAGCCCTGACTCCTTGTTTCCTCGTCTCCATGACCCCTTAGACCTCATCCCTGCCTCCCATAACTGCACCATCCCAACAAGGGATGGTGGTTCTCTTTGGGGCAAGATGGGGTGGTTTGAGGTATGCAGGCAGAATCTGCGTCCCCTGTAGGATGGGGAAGTGGGAGTGGTATTCCTTGCACGAAAGGATTGAAGGATGTGGAGGCTGAGAGGTCAATTAGAGACTTGGTTTCCTGAGCCTCAGCAGTTGGATGGGGACACCCAGGTTGCCCAGCGACACCACACACTTACCTGAGTGCCCGGCCCAGGTATGTGGACCGAGTGACTGAGCTCCTCCAGCAGAAGCTGAAGCAGTCCCAGCTGCTGGCTTTGAAGAAAGAGCTCATGCTGCAGAAGCAGCAGGAAGCCCTTCGGGAACAGGCGGCTCTGGAGCCCAAGCTGGACCTGCTGCTGGAGAAGACCAAGGAGCTGCAGAAGCTGGTGAGACAGGGAAGGCGAGCCCGCCCAGTTGCTGCAGAACGAGGTCCCTTTGTCTCTGCTTCCTGCCCACTCTGTATCACTGTCTTTCAGATTGAAGCTGACATTTCCAAAAGGTACAATGGGCGCCCCGTGAACCTGATGGGAACCTGTCTGTGACATGCTCCCCGTTCTTCCTGCCTGTCTTCTCAGCCTTCAGGATGGAGGAGGGACAGCCAGGAGCCCTTCCCATCAAGAGACCAGGCTGACTGGAGGACGGAAAGCCCCAGGATGGAACCGTCACCCAGATGGTTACCTTGGCACTCACTGTACTCTCTGCAAGAAGCTGTCTTAATTGGTCCTGTGACCCGTCAGCCTCAAACCACGGCTTCTGCTCTTCCTCATTATCTAGTTGGACTTAATAAAAGAGGAAGGGACCCTTGTTTCACTACTGATAGTGCCGTTTTCTGGGCCTGGGGTTGAGGCTGCATGGGGTTCTTGATCCTGTGGAGTGCCAGGTTGGGGACTTTTCCTCTTTGCTTCTGGTGACGGGGGTGGGCCCCGATTAGTATCTACAAATGGTTCAGCAAGGGGCTCTGGGGTAGCTGAGTCAGCTGGGCCCCTTTCTCTCCATAGCCAGGCCCAGACTGCCCCACTCAGGCCAGAAGCCCAAGGGGAGCAGTCAAGTGGCAGCCTTGTTGGAGCCAGCAAAGCTGTATTTTCCTTTTAATCACTGCTTACCTCTAGGCAGAGGGAAAATGCGGTTTGCAGAGGAAGGGTCTGATAAACAAGGTGGAGACAGAAGTTGTCACCTTCACAAGCTGCCTGTCCACTTCCTACCCATAACTGGCTGCTCTGTGATTGGGTAGAGCCCACCCCAGGCTAGCACCCTTCTCCCCGGCCACCTACCCATCCCCATTTCCCAGGAAGGGTAGGGGTTGGGGGTGGCCAGCAATTCGATTTTAATTTCATAGCAGAGCAGTTGATTCATGGCTCTTTGTCGCTGGCGTTGACTCCCGTAATGACTTTCCATCAAAATGAAAAGTGGAGTGACACCACTCATTATTCCTGCTGCTTGTTATCTCAGTTCTGGGGAGGGCCGCCCCCTCCCTGCTGCCTTTCAGCCGTCCTGGACAGTGAGTGATGGCCCCTATTAATCACCGACCCCGCGGACTCCAGCGGACACACGCTATCCAGAGGAGAGAGAGATAAGGTGGCATGAACTGCTCGAAGCCGCTCCTATCAATTAATGTCAGCCCATCACTTCCCCCCAATCTTTGCCTGTTCACCTCCCTCCTTTTGGGGGGATTGAAAGTCTAGGAACTGAAGATGGAAAAATATTGGTATGGAATGTCGAGGTAAAACTGTCCTTGGAATAGAAGGACATCGAGGGACCTGAGCGGGCTGCATCCTGCCCTCAGCTGCTGTGAAGGCTCTCGGCGGGGGGCGCTGTCTGCGTCTCTCAGTCCCTTTCTCTCTGAGAGAATGTCCACTACCCCCTGGCCCACCTGTTTGGCGGCTGGCTCCACTGGCCTTCTGGCCTGCTCCTGGTGGCTGCCACCAGCTCACCGAGGCATGCTACGCCTGCCCACTCTAATGTCCCTCATCCAATCACCAGCTATTACATGGGCTCTTTGCTCGCTGGCGCCCAGCTTTGGGGAGAAGCCTTGTGGTCATGTGACCATGGCAGGCTGGGTTCAGGCCTCCGAAGCTCTTGCTTCTGCCCTCGCAGAGGAATGCCTTGCTTGCCTTCTCTGCCCTGCCTGGGGCCGACGGGGGACATCGGATGTGCTGAAATTTGGCCATCTTTGCAGGACAGGAAGTGGGTTTAACAGAAGGTTTTCTCAGCAGAGTTTGGCCACCTTGGCAAGCAGTGGGGCTAGGGGACTGTTCTCTCAGAGGAACTGGGCTCATTTCACTGCTTATCTGGTGAAACGAAGGCCCACTCAACCCCTAGGTTCATGTAACTGGTTTCTTAAAAGCCTTTGACTCCATAACATTGGATTTATTCTCCAGAATCTTTAGCCCCATTTGGCTTTGACCCTTTGCTTTGCTTCCTGGGTCCCACTTTCCTGACCACCCTATGGCACTGAAGATCCCACCTGGCTGTTTGACCCCTCAGGAGGGCAGCTCTGTGTCTTTCCGATCTGCTCCCAGAGTTCCCTGAGCATCACTCTGATTGCATTTAGGTTCCTGCTTGTTCGTCTCAGAGTCGCCTCAGAAGTTGTGAGGATCAGATGACTTAATGTGCACAGAGGTCTTAGAACAGTGCTTGGCACAGAGTAAGTGCTCGCTGGAGAAACGTGAGCTCCTACTTTGGGTTTGTGAAACAATGCTAAGGACTCTTCATTCTGTTTCCTTCTTGGAACGGGGAGGTGAGAGGTTCCTTGTAGAGCTTGAAGACCAAGTTCTGGGCAGTCGGGTTTCTGGAATTGCCAAAACAAACAACAGGGAATTCCTGGGCGGTCTAGTGGTTAGGACTCCACGCTTCCACTACCAGGGGTCCGGGTTCCATCCCTGGTCGGGGAACTAAGATCCCTCAAGCCACGTGGCATGGCCACAAAAATTAATAAATAAAAATTTAAAAAAAAACAGGGAGAAAGAGGAGGTGAGCCCAGATCACACCCTCGGAGTCCTGCGTTTGATGCGAATTGTATTGTCAAGAACACATTCTACTTTGATAATTACTTCAGTGCCGCCTCTTCCCAGAGAAGATTTAAGGCTCTCACTACTTAAGCTAAGTCCAGTCATTACCTGCTTCAGATAAGGAAAGAGTCACCTTTCCAAAATCCTGTCACCCAGCCAAATCCAGCCAATGCCCAAGCCTACTCACCATCTCTCTGCTCACATGAAGTCTTTCTTCCTGCATAGACGCTACTGTGTCTTTTCGAAGTCTGGTTCTCAAAGCGTAGGATCCATTTGCACTGCAGCCCACGATGGTTGACTGTGAATGTGGGCTAAGTAGACGGCTAATGATTACTCATCTGGGTTCTGGCTGCCCACTAAGGGCTTGCCAGGGAGATGTGGGGTCCTACACATCTAGAACTAGTTTCCCAAAGCCAGTGCGGGGCAGGGGATTATCTGCATCATTCAGGCCAAAAATCTCACTCATATGATCTGCTCCAGAGAACTGGCCTGGAGCTGAGGACCAAAAAAAAAAAAAAACAGATTCCAGGCCTTGGGGAACAGGAGCTAATCCTGCTCTCTCGTGTCTCTCTGTCTCCCTCGTTAATTCTACAGGTGTTGCTTACACAGTTTCTCCCCTAGAAACAGATCCTGCGGCTCTTCCTGCCTTTTCATCCACCTGCCTGTCCTGTTACTACAATTCTATTTCATCTTTTTTCTTTTTTTAGCTGCACCATGCAGCTTGCAGGATCTTGGTTCCCCAACCAGGGCCCGGGCCCTCGACAGTGAAAGTGCAGGAGGAGCATGGGGGAGGGAGTTCCCTTCTCTTCTAATGTAAAATTAAAAGACTCCCTGTGCCTTCCTGTCTGTGCCTGTCTCTGGCTGGGTCGCCTGGCCTAGGACCCCACCCTTGGGAATCTGGGCATCTTAGACATGAGTTAAACTCCTGACAACGGGGCTTGGTCAGACCTGATCCCGGATCCTAACCACTGGGCCGTCAGGGAATTCCCCATTTCCTCTTTTTTTTTAAATTAAAAATTTTTTTTTGGCTGTGCCATGCAGCTTGTGGGATTTTAGTTTCCTGACCAGGGATTGAAGCTGGGCCCTTGGCAGTGAGAGCGCCAAGTCCTAACCACCGGACCACCAGGGGATTCCCATCCCCTATTTCATCGTTTTTTTTTTACCCCTATTTCATCTTCTGATTGCCACTTGTTTATTTTCCTCTCCTCCCCATTCCTGTACACACACACACACACACAATCTAATAACAGTAACAAGAAGACAGCAGGCAAAGCAACGCGGTAGTGATTAGCATCTTCTCTAGATCTAGACTGCCTGGGTCAAATCCTGGCTCTGCTCTTGCTACCAGTGTGATCTCGGGTGAGTCCCTGGACCTCTCTGCACCTCATTTCCTTCACCAGTGAAATGAGAGCAATACTACCAACCTCAGGGTGGGTAGCTGTGGTGAACATGTGCAGCACCCAGATGGTGCCTGACACGGGAAGACTCCCCTGTCAGCTTGTGAGGGGTGGTGGACTGCAAATAGCCTGGACTGAGGTTAGAAACCTGTGTTCGGGTCCTGGTTCCATATGTCCCAGATATCCTGACATGTCCCAAACCAACCCCATTATCATCCCCGTCCCACCCTGCATCCCTCCCTGATATCTGCTATTTCTGTTCTATCAACAGGCTCCCAGTCTCTGCTGGCTCACCTCTAATCCACCTTTTCCATGTGCTTTGTCACCCTAATCATTTCCCTACTTAGAAATTCTGATGCCCCCTCAGCTCCCCAGATTCCTAGTGTAGCAGGCCAGCCCTTGATATTCGGACCTCCCCCTAACTTTCCGGCCTGGGTATCCACGCAAAACAGCAAACCCACGTGTGTCCCCAAACCTCTTCTTGGCCCCTCCTAGCCTTTCTGACCCAGCTAAGTTGAGTCCCGAACGCATCTCTGTGGACATTGCCAGTTCCCAGGCAGAATGAGCCCCTCCCTCCTTGGCAGCATCCCTGAACCTGTGTGTAGATGCCCTTCGGGGAGCACCTATCAACTATATGACAGTGCCTTCGTATGGTGTGCGCCCCAGACTGAACTGCTTAAGAGCAGGGACTGGGTCTTGCTCATTTTTGTGTCCCCTTTGGAATCTCAAACTTAAGTTCTCCAAACTTCAGTTGACTTAAGTCAACTGGGCCTCAGCTGACTTTGCCTTCTAAAATGTTATGCTCACGTGGCTCACAACTAAGCAAAAAAAGAAAAGTCCCATAAAGAAGTTTGGGAAGAAAATTGGGTTTAAGCAGGCTTTTAAAATGAACCAATGGTCAGACTAAAATCTGATCCACAGCTGTCTCGTGAGTATCCCTGACCTGAGAGGATCTCCTGGGCCTGCTTCTCTTCTCTCCCTGTTTGGTTGAGGGCTCTTCTAGAGAGGAGAGCTGCTGTCCCATCCTCTTGCAGATCTCATTGCTTCATAGACCCAGGTCTGCTGCCGAAGCTGGGGTCACCACCCCCACCCCCACCGCTTACTGAGTGCTGCCCACCTGCTGGGCTCTGAACAAGCTGTTCTGCACCCCGAGTAATCAGGCCCCAGGAGCTGCTCCCAGGCTGCAAGGCAGATCCCAGGGCCCAGGAGGAGGGTGTCAAGCCTGCTCCCGGGCTAAGAAGCCCAGGGTGCCAGCTGACCGCAGATCTCCGTGTCCTCCAGATGCCCTTCCTCTCAGGTGGTGTGTACCTCGGCCCTGAGTAAACTCTTACCTATCCTGCCTGCCACCTTCCTCTCATTCCCCAGGCTACAAAGAGAACCAGTTTGAAGATTTAAACTTCTCCTGCGTGTCTAAATAAAAAGTTCTGCACTATTTAACGCCCCAGCTATCCATAAGTGTGGGAGCTGCCCTCTCCCTTCCAGCCTTCCCCTCCCTCCCTCTCGCCCAAACCTCGTGCAGCAAAGCCATTTGTCAAAGCCCTGCCGCAGGCTGCGCTTGGCTGTGTCTGAAAGGACAAGCGCCCCACGGGGGGTGGGGGGGGCGGGGGATGAACGGAGGGGCTACTATGCAGGTTGCTGCTCAATCTGCAGAGAAACACCCAGGCTTTGGGGAGACGCTCATTACTTCTTTTAACTGTGATTAACAGGCAAATTAAACCCAAGCCCTTAACTCTCTCCTGGCAGAGGACTCGAACGCAGAACCCTGGGCCGGTGTGGGTGGAGGGAGGCACTCGTCTGTAGCTGTGGCCCGGGGACCAGGATCGAGGAACACAAGGGCTGCGCCTTAACCATCGTCATCGTTGTGCGGTAGGAGAGAGGGGAGCCCCGAGTGGCGGGGGGCAGATCCAGCACAACCTCACACGTGGGGAAGGGGGTACTCCGTGCCATCTTTTGGGTTTCTTTCAGCCACTTGAGAAAGAACAAGGTCGTGGCCCTGGATTTGCTGCCCTTCTTTTCCCTGACCAAAAAAAAAAAAAAAAAAAAAGTGAGTGAGACCCTTAGGCCTCACCCGCCAGGACCTGCTGATGGTGTGACCAATGCGGCTTTAGCCCCAAACCTGGGGCTGGAAACATGTGTCTAAGGGGCCTCCAGAAATTCCACTCCAGAAATGACCTTGGGCCCAGGGAGGAGGGCAGAGGACTGTTTTTATGGGAGTAGAGACCCTGGGAATAGCCTTGCTACAGGTTATACAGGTCATACGTTTACACGGTCGAACACTCATGTTAGAAGGGATCAAAGGTCCAAGGCATCTCTCTCTGTTTCTTACTCCATCCAAGTGTGTGTGTGTGTGTGTGTGTGTTAAAATACCTGACCCAGCTCAGAACATAAAATTGACCACTTTAACCCTTTGTGCAGGGACTTCCCTGGCGGTCCAGTGGTTAAGACTCTGCGCTTCCACTGCAGGCAGCACGGGTTCAATCCCTGGTCAGGAACTAGGATCCCACATGCCACGTGGAACGGCCAAAAAAACCCCCCCAAAAAACCCCTTTGTGCAGGTACATGGCATTGTGCATTCAGCGGCATTAAGTGCATCCACATCGTTGTGCAACCATCCCCACCACTCATTCCATCTGATTTTGCAGATTATCTAGCTGTCCCATCAGACCTATAATCACCTCTAACAAAAAGCAACAAGTGAGGCAGAACTCTATAGGCAGAAGAGTTCTGTTTGAAATGGAGAAAATTGGGGAACGCCAGCTGGAGCACCGGTGGTTGAAAGGGAGGCCTCATGCTCAGGAGGCAGACTGGGTGGAAATCCTGTAGGGACTCCCCGTTAAAGGCAGGTCCCCTAAGCCCGAGCGATTAGGAGGTGAAAGATGACATACAATGCTGACGGACTGTCTGTCAACCTGACGGGGCCGAGGAGAGACATGGCCCCGTATTTATTTTGTCGTCGTCGAGTGGATCAGTAGGTCTGTCATAGAAACCAGGCCTGACAGCTCTCTCAGCAACCCAGCTCTCTTCTCTTAACTCCCGCATCCCGGCTCCACCATCTATTAAAACATCCCGGGCTGTCAGGGATATTAAAAGGCTCTGTCACTCCTTCTTAAAACAGTCATAAATACAATCTGGACACGAGCATTTGGGCAGGAGCCCCAGTGCTGAATGGGAAGAGACAACAGCAGCGACGCCTGCCTTTCTTGACAGCCAAGGCTCAAGCGAGGAGCCCTGGACTCCTCTCCTTTTTCTCTCAAATGCAAGAATCAGGGCCGTCTCCAACATCTGCTGAAGCCTGGCATTTTGAAACAACTGTTCTCGAGCATAGGATGTTGCCTTTGTTAGCATGACCACAAGCATCATGTTATCTCTGCTGCCCGGCGCACCCAAACTGCACCTGTTCTAAACGTTTGCCTGTGCAGCTGCTTCCTAAGCCTCCCAACGCCGGGCAGTGCGGGGAGGAACCAAAAGGTAATGAGAGAGCCCCAAGTTCTTCTTCTTCCATGATGGGATTTGCCTTCTGTCCCTCTTCTATCCTCCCTGCCCCATGCAGCCTCATGACTGACCAACCTTGGAAGGAGAGCCTTAGGCCAGAGGCTTCCCAGAGTACAGGCTGGAACTTGTAATTTTGCCCAATTGGAGGACCCCAGTCAGCCCTGAATCCTTTTTTTGTGGTGGGGGAGGGCGGCATTTTAGTTTCCCGACCAGGGATCAATCTCAGCAGTGGCTGAGATTGCCAAGTGGTCCTAGCCACTGAACCGCCAGGGAATTCCTTGGCCCGGAATCCTTGAGTCTCTCCAAACTATGGAATCACAAATCTTTCTGCCTGGAAACTTCTGGCTCTCAAAGAGGGAATTCCTTTCCTTTCTACATCTCTGATCAGAACACATGGCCTCTGACTTCTTGCTAGGAGCTAGCCCCTCTTTTCAAGAACATCCTATCTGCAATGGAGGACATTTCTCCAGGTTGCTGCAGGGATACCAAGGCATAGAGCCAAAGACCAGCCACATCCCCTGGCAAATTCCGACCCTGGGCTCCATCTCTGTCCGTTGGGCTAGGTATTCACCAAATGCCTAGTTTACAGAAACATACAAAGGCCCTGCGTTGACATCAGGGCAGCACCCAGGACACTGGCATCTTGAAATGTCCTGTCTTCTGCCCACCCAGTGGTGCGTTCGGTGGCTGGAATCACTTCCCATCCCAGTACTTCCAGTTAGCTTTGGATATTTTTGTAAACTATGGAGTATTATTTTTTTTTTCCCAACAAATTTACCTTCTCAGCAGCTTTTTCCAAATAGTTCATGTCAAGGAGTGTCAGACTTTTATCCTTTCTTTCTACAAGATGTATTACATGCCTACCTTATTCGGTTGTGCAGCCCCAGAGGGCAGATGTAGGCCTGTGTGTGGACGTAAGAGGAAGGCAGGTTTCTACCTAATATAAGGAAGCCCCTTATGACAACCAAAGGTGCTCCTCAGAGCACACACAGGTGAGACAGTCACCATCACTGAGGATCTTAGGCTGACCTGGGGTCAATATCTGGTGGGGACGCTGCAGAGGATGGGAGATTAGGTAAGATGACTCTGAGAGTCAAGGACTGGGGGCACTTGGTATGGCCAGAAGCTCCACAAGGCCTAGCAGTTGTTCACCAGCTGCCTTCCACGTGGCCATGTTCAAAGGTAATAACAGATGGTCGGACCCCTCACCCTCAGAGGTCACAGGGCCAGCTGCAGGGTAGTGGGCAAGCCCTTCTTTGCCCTGGTAGCCCCCAGGCAGTGTCTGTGACCCGGTGGGCAGGATGCGGAGAGGCTGCCATGAGAGAGAGATCCCTCCAGCCACTTGGGTAGAGAAAGGCTCAGCGCTCTTCCCTCTGGCCGGCTCCCCTCTTCCTCGTGCTGGCTTCTACTCCCACCTCCTGGCATCTCCTCCCGTTTTCACCTGCCTTGCCTTCTCCCTCCCTTCTTTGCTCGCCTAACCCCCTCCCCTCCCCCCACCGGCTCCCTCATCTCCATGGCGATAAAAGGGGAGGTGGGGCGAGCTGTGTCCTGTATTTTGAGTCGCTCCATAATAGCTCCTTTCTCTGGAGACACAGGGGCTGCCTGTGGAACTAATCTCCCCCTGCCCGTCAGCTCACAAAGGGCCAGGGAAGCCCCTCCCTCAGCCCGGCCGCCCCCAGTGACCCCGAGCTCGTTTCCGGGTGCGCTTCCAGCCCTCCGGGGCCTGCAGCTGGGCCTCTCTCACGGGTTCCTGCACACAGGCAGGGTCACCCCGGCTGACCTCCCCCGAGGACAGAGGTCAAGCCCCCTCTGGGGTCTCTAACGTGATTGGAAGGGAGCCGAGGCAGGGGGAGGGGGAGGAGCATGGGGGAGGGAGTTCCCTTCTCTTCTAATGTAAAATTAAAAGACTCCCTGTGCCTTCCTGTCTGTGCCTGTCTCTGGCTGGGTCGCCTGGCCTAGGACCCCACCCTTGGGAATCTGGGCATCTTAGACATGAGTTAAACTCCTGACAACGGGGCTTGGTCAGACCTGATCCCGGAGTACCAGAATCATAAAAATCTTGGCATGGGAAGTGGGAGAAGCTGCCTGTATGGGGCAGCTGGGCGTGCAGAGTCAGCCCTGGTTGTGACTGTGGTACTTGCTAGCTACAGTCTGCCTTTAGACCCCTCTGGGCCTTGATAGACTTAGGTGCAGAGTGGGAACCACCAACCTCGTGGGTAACATACTCAGTGAGATCATGCACATAACATGTTTCTTAGCTTAGTGCCTGGCTCAGGGGAGGTCCTCAGGGTACCAGAGGTGTGACTGTATTAGGCAGGAAGGAGTTCTCCGACTTCAGGAATGATCTACTTAGCTAAGGCCAGGAATTCCCATACCCGGAGGAGAAGAATATTCGAGGCAGTGTAGCTGGTGAAAACACAGACTGGGAAGTCAGAATGGCCGGGACTCAATCCCAGATCCATCACCTACCAGCTTTAAGACCTCACTTTGCTCACTCATAGAATGGGATAATAATTGTACCCACTGCCCAGGGTTATTATGAAAATCAAATGGTTTAACACATGCAAAGTGCCCAGAGGGAAACTAGCTCGTTGTCTATGCTTCATAAATATTCGCTATGAGGGTTATTTATGTTATTATTATTGGATCTCTGTGGACCTGATTTTCCAGAACAATGCTTATTTCAAAGGCTTTGTCCCTAGAAGTCCCCTCTCTTTTCCATGTCACACAGCACATTCTGATTTCTGGCAAGGAATATACGGTCACTCACACTTGCTTGGCTGATGAAAAAAAGGCACATTTTGCCTATACAGACAGCAGCTCTAAACAAGGGACACAGCTAAGCCAGAAGGGAGTCATTGGCCCCTTATAAAACAAGGCCAAGTAAAAGGTAGGAGTTCAGAAAGGTCGAAGGAGGTCTGGTGGGAGCTGTTGACAACTCTCCTAACCCGCCCAACTTATTACTAGAATCATTTCAAGAAATAATTAAATGTTCTCCCTCGGTGGCCCTGTTTGCTCCTGCAGGGAAAGATAAATAAATAAACAAACCCAGCCTTCCCGACCAGCACCTGCTTTAGGAGAACTTCACTTGCTAGTTTTTAATGACACAGTTATTAATATAACTGTCCTGGCACTTCTCCTCCATCTGATCACTGGTGAATTTTGGGCCTTGAATTCTGATTGCAGCTCCCATTACTGCAAACAGTTCCCCTCTGTCCTGACAGGAAGGAAGAGTCAGCCTTTCACGCACAAGGAGAACTCAGAGGCTGGCGCAGGGCCTGCTGTCCCAGAGTTGGAAGCAGGAGAACTTGGGTGAGGGGTGGGGCAGGAGGGTGAGAAAGAACCAGCCAAGGTGGGGCAGGAAGTCACCTGTCAGGTTTGTTGTGGAGAGAGCACTTGACTGAGAGTCGGGAGACCTCACTTCAGCGCCGTCTTTAGTTCTATGATTCAGCCCAGTCTCTCACTTTCCGGGGCCTCATTTCTTTTTTTTTTTTTTTTTTTTTTTTTTACCTCATTTCTTCACCTATAACATCAGGATTTTTTAAAGTTATTTTTTCCCTTTGCCATTTTTAAGCATTTATAATGTGCCAGGCACTGTGCTAAATGCCTTACGTTAATAGTATTATTATTGAGTTTTTTTCTTTCTTGCCATGCCGCGCAGCTTGTGGGATCTTAATTCCCCGACCAGGAATTGAACCCAGACCCTCAGCAGTGAAAGCACTGAGGCCTAACCACTGGACCACCAGGGAATTCCCAGTATTATCTTATTTAACAAATTCTCATAACCAATGTGTATGATAATGCTGGTTTAATCCCCATTTAGTAGATAAAGAAACTCGGGCTCCCAGAAATTCAAAAGCTTGCCCGAGGACACACAGCTGGTAAGCAGGGATGCTGGCGTGCAACCTCGATTTGTCTGACTCCAGGGCCCAAGCCCCTCACTGTTAGGCTCCGCTGCCTTCTGGGGACAGTAACACCTGTCCTTCCACCTGGCAGGGTGGGGAGACTCAGACACGCCCATGGCAGTAGAAGGGTGCTGCTGTCAAGTGCACAGCGGTCACACACATGGTGATATAAAAGGCTCTTCCAACGGAAGGCAAAAGAAGAGGTTGCGGTGGGGTGAACTGAGATTAGAGGCATGGACAACCAGAGGAAGCTGGCAACATCCCCAGGGGACTGAATTTAGCAATGAGCAGGCCACACCATAGCAACACTGCCTTTGGAAGAACACGTGAGAGTTGATTGAATTTGTCAATGAAAGAGGAGACGATTCTCATGTTCTGAGTCTTCCCACCCTTATTCAAGGTGTTTCTGATTCTGGTCTTGTCTGGTCATCCTCAGAGGCTCTGAGCTGAGCAGGGCTCTGGTCCAGTTGAGGGGTCAGATGCTGCTGTTCCCTGCTACCCAGGACTCTGGTACCACAAAGGGCCGACAAGCCTGGAGAAGGTGAGGTCCCCAAGGAGAAGCCCCCCCTTAGGCCCTGGGAGTTCAGCCGCAGTGGGGAGTTGGTAGAGCTGGCATGAGGGTACAGAGGTGGCCAGGGGCTGTGGAAGGTGAGGGCGGACCCCCCAACCCCGACTCCATGCCTTTGCTGCCCTGGCCCAGGTTTGCTGGCCACGCCGGGCAGCCTCGAGCTGAGGCTGGCTGCTTGGTATTCTGCTCAGGCACCTGCGTCCGGCCTCCTGGCTCCCCTGCCGGAGGGCCTCCTCCCCCAGCCCAGCCTGGGCCATGCATTATCCTCGCAAGATTGAGGGCCTAATGGAGGCGATCAGCACCGAGGGAGCCACTCCAGCCAGGCTCAGGAAGGAGGGCAGAGACGTGCTAGTCGGTGCCTCTGCCCACCCTGAGATCCGAGCGCACTGGAGGGGGTCCCTGGGGCTGGGGAGGGGATCCTGGCACCTCCTCCGGGAGGACTCTGGACTTCAGTCCAAGAGATGGCACTGCAACAACCCCTCTCCTCCTCTCCCTAGGATACCCTTGCCATCTGGGGCCCCTGTGGGGAGACCCCAGCCACCACCAGCTCTCCTGGAGGACTTTCTGCGGGCTGTGGGGAGGGCATGCCCCACCCCCCGCCGCCACACCCACGCCTGACTGCCAGCTGGCCGGTCTTCCGGAGCCAGCGCTCCTCTGCCCATTGTTTCTCGGCTCTCCTCCCACGGTGGGAGGTGGGGGGCTGAGCCGGGCCCCCCCAGGTCGGGAGCACAGGGCAGCCCCTCCCCTCCCTGGGCTTCAAAGGCCCCGAGGGATGACGAACCCTTGCCCCTGTGGGGCCTCTCTTCTGGGAGCTGTGAGGGGGGGCAGCTGCCCCCAAAGTAGCATTCAGCAGCTCCCTGGGTGAGCAGACAGGCGATCCTGGGCATGTAGGAGGTCAAATGAGGGGAGGTCCCGAGGCAGAATGCCTGGGAAAAGCCCAGGGATGGAGGAGAAGCCACAGAGGTGATACCAATACTGTAACAATACTTTTACTACCAAAGCAGCTAAAACTCAGTGAACACTCATGGTGGGCCAGGTGCTGTGTTTTCCATCCATCGTGGCATTTCATCCTCATAGGAGCTGGGTACTATTAGATCTACATTGCATAGAGGGAGAAAATCAGGCTCAGAGAGGTTGTATCCAACCCGGGCTCACACAGGGAGGATGTAAACAAGACTTGGACTCACACTGTTTGACTCTGGAACCCTGCTCCTAACCACAGTGCTGGGCCACTGGAACAGGCAGCTTTGAGGGAAAACAGGACGGGTCATGGGCACGCACTCCAAAACACTCACCTGACTTTGGTCACATCAGCAAGATAGTGTTTCTTGCCAAAGAGCATCCAGGGATCTAAGAAGCAATTTTTTCACCGAGCCCACATAGACAGGGATTCTCTTCCGTCTCCTTCCAGCCCTTCTCCCCCTTCTAAGCTTCTTATTTCTCCTGCTCTCAGGCTAACAGTCTCTCCTCCCACCATCTGCTCCCAAGATGGCCGACACTGCCCACCTTGCTTCCCCGGGGATGGATGGGTCCAGGACTCATCCCTCCCCCAAGTGCCATAATTTGAGGGGCTGCCCAGCTGGAATGGACCCAGGGCCTCCCCAGGCTGCCCTCTCGCCCCTGTGAGCTGGCTGGCCTCTGCCCTCTGCCCTCTTCTGCCATTAACCCTGTCACCTGCCGGACATCAGCCCCCGGGCCCAGTCTGTCAACCGTGGCCAAAGATGGATGGGGGGCGGCTGGGAAGCATAAGCAGTGACCCCTTAATGAGATCTGGTGGGGGAGGGCTTGGCTCTATCAGGCAGCAGCAGGGCCAGGTTGGCGATAAAGGCCCTTGTTGGGTGTGACCCGTGTTCCTTCTGTGGAGGGAACAGTGGAGTGAGAAGCTGCAGGACAGGCTTGGGATTCTGTTGCCACTTCCCCCCACCCTCCCTCCCCTCTACTGGCAACCAGACTGGAGCGGGGAGAGATGGGCAGAGGCTGGGAAAAAAGATGATTCCCTCACCTCTCATTCCTTCTCCTTGGCACCGTGACCCCAGCACCTCGGGAAGAAACAGACACAAAGAATCTCTAGGAAACAGGAGGCCAGCTGCCTGGCTGGGGCAGCCCCAAGGCAGTCCCGGGAGACTTCATGTCTCCTATCCATGTACAGAGAGATCGGAGGGAGGGAGCCTTTGTGGGGTATTGTCTGTAGAGTGGGGAGCATCTTCCGAGTTGCAAGGAAAGGGCCCTTTTGAAGCAAGAAAAAGAGTGGGACAATGGGTGGGGGAGGGGAGAAGAAACATTATTGGGTGGCCTCCTACACACTTCCCCTTAGTGATTCATGGAGTTTTAAAAGCAAGAGATCCTGGAAAGCATTAAGTTCTAGCCTTTCATTGTACAGATGGGAAATTGACACCTAGAGAGGGGAAGAGACCCACTCAAATGAGTAGCGGAGCCAGAGTTAAAATCCAGGGTTCTAGGAGCCCAAGCCCCTTTGCTCAGCGTCGCACCACACTCCCTCCTTGCTTCTTACCCAGTAAGAACATAAAACAGCTGCTAAAATAATCATTTCTGGACTTGTCTGAAAGGGCTTGTTCTCCCCCAGTTCTTCCCCCGCCCCCCTCAACTCGCACAACACATTGCCCAAGGGTTTCCAGTAGGTTTGGGAGTTAGGCTGATTTGGGGAAAGGGGGTGAGGGTGCTTCCTGTGTCATCCTGGCTGGGAGTGGGGAGTAATTCACTCCCTGAGGACAATGAATGACATTGGTTGAAAATAGGGCTCTTTGAGTTTGAGGGCTTTTGATTTGGGTTTTTTCTTTTCACCCCCATGAAGACTAAGGAGAAGATTAGTCTTTGCTGGGTACCCAGCAAAGGTTGGCTGCAAGACCCTTTAGCCACTATTTTGACATTGTCCATCCCCAGAGCCACTGCCTGTGGTTATTTCTGGTTTCCCTCCCCGCTGCCTAGTTCAAGCTGAGCAGAATTGTGGTGCAGCATCAGAGGCTTGGATGCTGGCCCTGGTTAGCTGTACGACGCTCAGCAACTCTTTTTCTGGGCCTCAGTTGCCTCATCTTTAAAAGGTAGTGCTAGACAATGGTCTTCACTTTTCTTTTTAAATAGAAGGCCCAGAGCTAGTGCTGTGTAACTTGCTGACTTGCACTGACTCTCAAGAGCCTGTTATGTGCATTTCCCAACTTTGCCCTGGGTGACTTCCAGTCCATCGCTTGAAATGGGCTTTGGTGGGAGTATTTACACCACAGAAATTGGCAAATGCTACAGATCGGAGCTTCTCCATCACCACCCCAGTGAGAACAAGCTGTTAAGCTTTTACCAGCACACCACTGACCAGAACGCTAACGTGTTAAGTATTAAAACAGAGAAAAGCAAAATTGCTTTGGTTAAAGCAGAAGTGCCCCCTCCCCACCAAACTTTGCCCCAAGCCAGGACTTGAAAACTGTCATACCAGAAGGCTGAGATTCGTTCCAGCTCTAAATTCTCCAAGTCTAAGTAACAGGCCACAGAGGCGATGCGGGAGGGAGAAAGAAGAACGATAAAGAGGTTTGGGGTTTACAGCTGGACTTGGCTAATCAAGACTTGGCTGGGTGGGCAAATCAGCTTTGATGAGTCAGGAAGTAATTCCGGTAATTGCTTAACGCTGCAGGTCCCAGGCCTTTGGTGGCTTCTAGAGCAGTCGCGCATCAGGAGGTTTCTTGAAGGGAGGCTGGAGGAAGAGATTGCCTTAGGGGAGGGTGTGTCACCCATCTCCTCTCCCTGCCTCACCTCTCCCTGCCTCACCTCCCCACCCCTGTCCTCCTGACCTTCTGGAGGAAAGGAAGTGATGTGCCACTGGGGTGCATTCAGGTACACAGAGAGCTGGAGCATCTGGGGGGAACACAATGGCTTCACCGACATGGGGTGGGGACACCGCCAAACAGGAGAGGCAGAGACCAGGATTCAAATGCAGGTCTCAACCCTAAGCTCCCGCAGTCCCTGATCTTGACGACTTTCGCATTTCAGTAACATTTTGTGGAATGGGGCTGCTCAACCAGGGTTGAAACCATATTCATTTCAAATTTAGTCCTTTCGATGGAGAAAGTAGAGGGTGGTCGGCAGGGACCAGAACCTCATTCAGCTTGTGGTGAAAGGGCCCACTTGACAAGCAAGCATCACTTCTGTATTTGCCTAGGTTCCGTGAATACAGAAGTCAATATCTCCAAAGCCTGCTTTATTTCGGGCCTATTAGAATCAGCTGATTCATTCTTGTGGGGGTGGAGAGGCAGGGGCAAGCAAGAGAAAAGAAAAACAAATGTTCCTAGCTGAAAGAAACCTGGTATTTAATCTAGTGGCTTCTAAATCTGCCAATCATCAGAATTACCTGGGAAGATTTTAAAAATACAATTTCTTGGGCTTCCCTGGTGGCGCAGTGGTTGAGAGTCCGCCTGCCGATGCAGGGGACACGGGTTCGTGCCCCGGTCTGGGAAGACCCCACGTGCCG
Source organism: Neophocaena asiaeorientalis asiaeorientalis (assembly GCF_003031525.2). Lineage (NCBI taxonomy): Eukaryota > Metazoa > Chordata > Mammalia > Artiodactyla > Phocoenidae > Neophocaena > Neophocaena asiaeorientalis. Next base: position 3,689,303 of record NW_020171981.1, read on the forward strand.
CGGAGCGGCTGGGCCCGTGATCCATGGCCTCTGAGCCTGCGCGTCCGGCGCCTGTGCTTCGCAACCAGTGAGGCCACAACAGTGAGAGGCCCGTGTACCGCAAAAAAAAAAAAAAAAAATACAATTTCTTGCCCCTGCCACTAGACTTACTGATTTAAAAATCTCCAACTGGGGGAGAGGTTCTAGCGTTTGGTCCACTCTCAAGAGGTTTACCCTCTCGGCTGCCCGCAGTGGAGACGGAGGGCTACGATCAGTGCTGACCATCAATTAGACTTTGTCCTCTTTCTATTTCTGAAGGAGATTTCCTCATTCTCCCTTAATAAATAAAGATTTCTTTTAAGTTCTTACCCACAGCTAACCTAAATCTCTGCTGCACTTCTAGCCCCCTCATCTGTATAATAACTTTACTGATGACTTTTGGAGTTTGCCAGCATGTTGAATGTTCTGGGTTTATTTCTTCATTCCACAAAAATTAATTCAGCACCTACTAACTACCAGGTTCTACGCTTGGTTCTGGGGAGACAGCGATGAGTGAAATGGACTTGATCCTTGGCCTTTGAGCGTACAGCCTTGTGAGGGAGTCCGAATTAAACTACCAGTGTTGGGGTGTGGCATAGGAGAGACGTTGGGATTGGGGAGAGGGGGTGAGGGATAGCGTCCTGAAGAAACGAGAGAGGGGCCACGGCCTTAGATAGTCCCGGAAGGAGGATGCAAGCGTGGGGAGCATAGTTCCCGGCAGAGAACAGCATGTGTAGGGCTGAAGGTAGGACAGCGGAGCGGGGCTCAATGAACCGAGTGAAAGTCCATACAGTTGAAACTTTCTGTCATTTCCTTGGCCCTTCCCAGAAACCCCTCCAAGCTCCTCCGTGACTCTCTGGGCTCCATGGAGCCCAGAGCAAGACAAAGAACTTTTGTCTGATCAGCTGAGCTAAACTGAGAGAATGACCCCCACGTTCTTTATTTATGCATCCAGCATGGAGCTTGTTTTTGTAAGAGGCAGTGCTGTGTTACTGACTCAGTCAGCCATGCATTTTACAATCATTCCACATTGTCTGCCTTGGATTTTATTTCTGCCTAATTTCCCTTTCAGCTTTCTTTTTAAAAGCCTTGCCTCTTTGCTCCCTTCTTACTTATCTCTTTCTTTGAAGTGGAACACGTGGAGAACATGTGGGTTTCAGGGAAATCTGCCATCCCAAGGGTCCCTCTCCAATGAAATGCAGGTCAGACTGAGATTTGGAGTTGAAAGCTGATTAATCTAAATGCTCACATCTTAGAAACTCTAACCAATCTACCCATCAAGGCTGCTGATCCCATCCTGTCTTATTTGCTGCTGGGGAGGGGAGCAGAGTCAGCGCCAGACGGCGATGTGCCAGGCAGAATAGCATCTTTGCACAGTGCCTCCTGGAAGGGAGGGCAGTGGGGGGGGGGCAGATGCTGAGAGGCTCATGGGAGCCATGCCAACAGATGGGTCTGCGTGGGTCCCTGTCTAAACCAACTAACCCTTCCCAAGCCGATCCGCATGCAGGGCCAGAGCCCATTATTCTTCCGTGAGATCCCAAGTGAAGCGATAGGAGCCACGAAGGAATTCATCCGTCAGTGTTAGTTTGGTGGGTGGGAGTGAGGAGGCCAGGAGGGGCAGGCCCGGGGGTGGGTTTGCTGGGATTAGCCCGTGGGAGCTGAGCCAGCCTGGGCGGGCAGGGTTGCTTTGGCATTCTCCTGCAGTTACCAGGCCTCCCTGCCCACCAGGCTGCTGGTGTGCAAAGCTCAGCCCCCTCCCCAAAGAGCCCCTGCGAGGGGCCAGGAAAGGGGGGAAGGCCACCCGCGGCCTCGTGAGGCTGAAGCACAGGCTCCTTCCTCAGCTGCCAGGGAAGAATTTAATTACCAATTAAAGCCCCCTCCATCTGTTTGGGGCCTGCCAGAGAGCTCTCTCTACCCTTTAATTACATCTCTGACAACAATTTAACTCAATTAGCTGGTAAACACAGCAGAATGTAGGCAACCCAGGGCACCCTCTCTTCCCTGCCATCTGTCTGTCCGTCTTATGCTTTCCCCACTCGCTTTCAGTCTGTCTGTCCTGCCCCTGCTCCCCCATCTCATTTCGTTCATCCCCCTCCGTTTTCTCTTTTCCTTCTGTCGCTCTTCTCCAGCACCTCTTGTCTGCCTCACGCCAGCTGGGTTTTTCCCCTGATCTTTGTCATTACATCTTCCTTTCCCATCTGTCTGTCCATCCCTATCTGCTGTCTGTCCATCTCCTTCCCCGGCTCTGTCTTGTTCCATCCATTCCAACTTTCCTTCCTTCTCTGCCGGCCAGTCTCCAGGGAGCCCTCCTCTTCCTTTCCTTCCCTGGGCTTCTTCCTCCTTCTCTGCCATCCCTCCCACATGTAAGCAAATCCATCCCTTTCAACGTTTCTTCTTTGAGTCTCCTTCCTGGTTTGTTTCCCTAACCATTACCATCCCCTTTTGTTTTGTCCACTTAGCACAGACGAATGTGAGCCAGAGGATTTGGCCAGTCACCGGCTCAGGGCTTTACGTATACTATTTGGTTGTGTCTTTACAAATTCTGTGAAGTAGGTATAAGGATTTATAAGTGGAATAACTAATGCTCTGAGAGATTTTACATCTTGCCCAAGGTCACAGAGCTCGCAATGGTTAGAACAAGGATTCAAACCCAGGTCTGTTTACTCCAATGCTGAATAAGAGAGATGGCCCCTGTGAGGGCAGCAGCTTTGTGGATAGCAGAGAAGGCCTGAATATTGGGGAAAAGGCTCTGTGTTGCTCAGATGAAGGGCAAAGCAAGAGGTTCCCAGTTAACATTGGGGGAAAATTAGTGATGATTTCTGAAGAATCTAATCTCACTATTTCTGCTGAAGGGAACCTTCCAGATTCTCATTTGCCACAGTGTTGAAGTTTTTCAGTCCCCTAAGAAAATATTTCTAAGACGCCAAGGAGTAGGAGAGGAGAGAGAGAAACAAGTAGGCTTTAATTATCCTAGCAACCCTCTCCTGGAATGAGGCGGGGAGGAGGTGGGGGGAGGGCGGGAGAAGGGCAGACTGATCCGTCTTGTGGACAGGCAGGGACATGATGGAGACCCCAGGTCAGCCAGGTAGTCACATGGCTGCGGTTCAGGCAGACCCCAGCCAGATAAAACTCATCTGCCTTCTTCCCCCGTCCTTCCTCGGCTGACTAATCATTCTTCCTGTGATTAAAACAGAAAAGAATTGAGGGGAGACTACAGCAGAGAAGGGGAGCCTATTTCTTATGTGTTTTCTACCTTCCTTTTGTTTTAAGATTTGCAGTCTGTCCAAAGGGGTTGGATCCACTTTGGGTTCGGAACTCACACACCTCTAACCCGCTTTCTGCCACCTGAAGCAGGAGTGCTGGGATCTCGACTAAACTCCTCAAATGCGGGAACTGTGCTCAGAAAGCAACTGGAAACATGGGTTAGAGTCAGCCTAGGTGGGGAACTGGTACTTCGCCTAAAACTGTCATCGTTACAAATCTCTCAAAGGAGATCCTGTTCTGTAGACAGATATGAAAAGTCTGGGCAGAGGCAGCCAAGGCGTAGATGGGGGCTGGAACAGAGGCAGGGACAGAGAAGCAGAACTCAAAACGTGGAGGCTCCTTGTCCAGGCTTCCCAAGGCTCATACAAGCAGAGGGCTCGTGGGCAGTTTCTGTAAACATGATATAATGAAGACCACAGAGTAATGAGGTTGGTGGGTTGTTTTTTTCTAAACAGACACTTGATTGCCTAGAATTTCAGATGTCAAGGGACTAGAGAGGTCTATCTAACCCAGAGTCCTTCCTGCTGCAAGAATTCTTATTACAGTAGCCCTGATAATATTTCTTTGAATACTTCCAATGACAGAGAACTCACTACCTCACAAGGTAACCCTTTTCCATTTTCAGACTATTTTAACGTTTAGAAAATCCTTTCTCCTATTAAGTTTCCCTGTAATTCCCATCATTCTGTCCTATTTTTACCTTGTGAAGCAATGGAGAATGTGTAAACTTTTCCTCCTCAGTTCAACTGCCAATCCAATGTCTAGAAGGCAATCAATAGGAACTCTTGAGAATTTATTTATTTATATTTAATTTTGGCTGCTTTGGGTCCTCGTTTCTGTGCAAGGGCTCTCTCCAGTTGCAGAGAGCGGGGGGCCACTCCTCATCGTGGTGCGCGGGCCTCTCACTGTCACAGCCTCTCCCGTTGCGGAGCACAGGCTCCAGACGCGCAGGCTCAGCAGCTGTGGCCCACGGGCCCAGTTGCTCCGCGGCATGTGGGATCCTCCCAGACCAGGGCTTGAACCCGCGTTCCCTGCACTGGCAGGCAGACTCCCAACCACTGTGCCACCAGGGAAGCCTGAAACCGTTGAGAATTTAAACATCCCTAGTTCCTTCAGCTCTTCCTCAACTGCTCTCATTTCAAAATCTCACTGTTCTCTTTCTCTGTGCCCCTTTTCGTTAGCAATGTCTTTCTTTATAAACACTGCCACAGGCCTAAACTGAAGCTCTAGATAAAGTCCAATGGGCACAAGACAGAGAAAGACTATTACCTCCCTTGTTCTGGATACTGTATTTTTATTAATGCAGCTCAGACTGTAGAATTTTCTATGGCCACTACAGATCATAGTAGCCTCTATATCGTATCAGCGTACTGAGGTCGCGGTCACCTAAACTGATTTGTTTTGGTATATGCCACCCTTAGGCCATGTCATCCTCATGTCTATTGAGTTAATACTTTTAGTAATAAATATAAAACTTATAATTTAACCCTTTAAAATTTTACCTCACTTAATTCAATTTTTTTTTTTTTTTTTTTTCTGTTTCATGTCTTTAACTTAATTCAATTTAACTAACACTGATAGAGCGTTACTGCGTTTCACTGTGTTCGATTTGGGCCAGCGTTCCCATCCTACTGATGTCTTAGATCCTGAACCCGTCACCCAAAATATTCACCAGCTGTTTCAGCCTCAGATCAGATGAGCTCGTCTTCTGCATCTTCATCCAATCCCCTATCAAGCACTGATGAATACCGTGCCTCCTGAGAGGACTATTTTGAAAGAATCAACGTCTAAATGAGTCTCTCCTTCAAATGGAGGATAGAGCTGGTTTTTTGATAACTGTTAATTTTGATAAAATTCAAGTAGAGACTATCAAAGATAGTACAATGAACTCCCATTTGCTCCCATTTACCCAGATTCACCCACTGTTTACATTTACCTCCATTTGTTTTATTCCTCTCTGTTCACATGTTTACATATGCATATTTTTCCTGAGCTTTTGGAGAGCAAGTTGGAGACCTCGTGTCCCTTTTTCTCTAAATACGTGAGTATGTATTTCCTAAGAACAAAGGCATTCTCTTATACAAACAACCTCAGTATAGTTACCAAAATTTGAAATTTAACATTACGCAAGACTATTATGTAATTCACAGTCCACATTCAAATTTCATCAACTTTCTCAGCAATGTCCTTTACAGCTATTTCCATCCCCACCTCCCTTCACCCCCGGTCCAGGAGCCAGTCTGGGATCGTTCAGTAGTCAAGCTCTTTATAGGAGGCTGTGGTTTTATTTCAACACTTTGCTAAAAACAGTTTGGAAACTTTTTGGGAAAATGCCAACCTAAAAAAACAGTCAAAGCATCCCACCTTCCAAGGATGAAAATCTGGTACCTCTGAGGAGAGCAAAACTAATGTGCTACAGACTCTGAAGCTAATTCTCATGAAACCTTCTCAAATGTTTCAAGCAATGGAATCATTTATAACAAGTGCAGCCACCTGGTGAGATGACTTTGGAGGAAATTTCCTCAAAGAGAGGAATGACTCCTAGAGCATTTGCTTATAAATTTGCCTCATGACTTGACAGTCAAACTGCATACCATCTTATGGTTTCAGCTCCTGGAGAATAGCGCCTATGTTATAGACACATTCTCTGGGGCCCATTTGTTAAAAGTACTGGGCTGGGCTTCCCTGGTGGCGCAGTGGTTGTGAGTCTGCCTGCCGATGCAGGGGACACAGGTTCGTGCCCCGGTCCGGGAAGATCCCACATGCCGCGGAGCCGCTGGGCCCGTGAGCCATGGCCGCTGAGCCTGCGCGTCTGGAGCCCATGCTCCGCAACGGGAGAGGCCGCAACAGTGAGAGGCCCGCGTACCGCAAAAAAAAAAGTACTGGGCTGCTTGAGCTGAGCCCCACGTTTTGCTCCCCAAAAGGGCTATTTATACTTGCCACATAGGATGAACCCTTAACCTCTAAGTTGAGGCACGAAGGAGGTAGGTGGGCAAGCGAAGATGTACAGGGTAATCAATTCCCAACAACTCAAAGCACGTGTCACACTGATGGAGGATGGATAACATTGACTTCCCACCTACTCAATCCATAAAGGACACCCAATAAATATGAATGCATATTAACAAGCCTGTGGCAGCAGGCTGTACAGTGACCTGCTAAACTAAGGCATATTGGGCTCCAATCAGAACTTAAGTTAATGATGACCAAACAATGTCGCTGTAGATGTCCTCCCCTGCACCCAGGTTCAAAGCCTTAGGGCTTAGTGCCTAATTGTTCTCCTTCTCCCTGTCTGTCTTCCTAACATCTGGTCATCAAACTTTTTCACATTTCTCACATTTACTCTTTCCTCTCCATTCTGGTCCAGGTCCCACTTTACTGGCTCCCTGGTCTCCAGTCTCTCTCCTATTGATATATTCTACATATTATCACTAATCTTCCCTTAAAAAATGTATATATATATATATATGTACATATATATATATATATATATACATCTCCCCATGTGTCTATGTTTAATACTTTCCTCAAGTTTCCATTTGAGATCCAGCCAAAACAACTCATGCATGAACAAGCCTTCTTCTTGGCCTTTGCTCTCGCCATTCATTCACCTCTCCATACTACTCCACTCTCTGTCACTTCCTTAGAGACCTAGGCTCCATGGCTCCATGGGGGGGCCCAAGCTCCACACCCTGAAACCCTTCTCTCAGAGCTGAGTGTTGAAAACATTTGGCATCTATACTACTTCTGATGATTTGTAATTTTAATGTATCTATTCTTTCTCCTAAGAAAGACTGTAAGCCCTTCAGGAGCAGACATCATGTTTAGCTCTCTTCTCATCTTATATTTGATGTAATGCCATTTATATAATTGGAACACAATGCATGTTCAGGTTAGTGATCATGAAATTTGTTTGAAAAAGGTCTATAACCAAATAATAATATAACAGCCAACATGTATTGAGCACAAAATAACCATCAAACACAGTGCTATACACTTTATGCAGATTATCTAATTTATCCCTTCCACAACCCAGTGATCTATGGACAGTTATAATCCCCATTTTACTGATGAGGAAACTGGGGCTCTGAGAAGCTAAGTAATTTGCCCATGGTCATCCAGATAGTGAGCAGAAAAACCAGGATTCAACACAGATGGTCTAATTCCAGAGCCCTGGCTCTTAACCACCAGGCTATGGCCATGAAAAAGGTAATCCTCCCACCCCAAGACTTTAGATAATAATAATTGTGACACCGATGATAATAAATAAAAAATTTCCAAGGAAAGTGGGGCTTTGATCTGCTAAAACAGCTTTATAATGTTTAATAACTTCACTCTTGCAAAGCTCTTTGGGTGTATAAATTCAATCCTTTTTTGTAAAACAAGATAAAATGAGTAGCAAAGTCATATTTAAATTTGGCCTGGGCTTTAAAGGTCTACTTTCTTCTTTTTATTTTGTTTTTTGGCAAAGGATAGTAAAGAGGAAGCCTCAAACCTCAGAACGGTCTACATTTACAGACCCATTCCTGTGTTTCTGACTCCCAGGCCTGGCCAGAAATCTGTAATTTTCAGCTTCCACCCGGCATTCCTAGTGGGCTGGGGCTGTGGAGGGTTTGGTGGGGAGGATGGAGAAGGAGTAGGGTTGTGTTTTCTCATAATTCAGGTCAAGTTTGGGGTTCCAATGGGGCACTCGGTTCCTTCTCCAGAAAAGAAGACACAAAAGAGGATGCATTGTATGTGTTCAGACTGTGTTCACAGAAGACATCTCAGCAAGGCAGACCCTGTCACAGCCAGCTGATGTCACCAAGAGAGGAGGGGAAGATGGAGGAAAGAGACAATAGGGGAAGAGACAAAGAGAAAGGGAGGGAAGATGGAGCAAAAGGGAAGATGGCAAATATGGCAGAGGAGGTGAGAGCAAAGAGAACAGTGGAGGAAAGAAAGAAGGATTTGGAGCCATATTCCCTTCTCCCAGCCCTAAGCCACGGGTGAAAACTCCTCCGCCCTCCCTGTAATCCAGCGGGGACATATACCCTCCAACCTCCGGTGCTGTCTCGGGGCCCCGAGGTTGCAAACAGGGGAGACTTGTAAACAGTTTGTGAAAATTTCCTCCGGTTCCTCCAGGAGTTGCCCGTTTCCCGGGGCCATTCCTTTCCTTGCAGCCCTCCGGGAGTCCCCTCCCCACAGACCCCAGCCAGGCTCCAGCAGCCCCCCCTCTCCTCCATTCCCCCAGCTCTCCAGAGGGGCTCGCGTCTCCCCGATGCGCTCCGGTCTCTGTCTGAGCCATCCATCAAGGGTGGCAGGCTGAGGGAAACATGAAAAAGAGCCTATGTGGCTATTAACATCCCCTCCCGCTTTGTTGTCTCTCTCCTCCCATTCCCCTTCCAGCCCCCCCCCACCCCTCCCTTTCCCCTTTTGCGGGAGACAAAACCAGACTGACAAGCTGAAGACTCAAACATTAATCAAACTGCGCTCCGGAACAACCTTTCCCTCGCATTAATAAATACATTTGCGGCCCCTCATTGGACAGTTGGCCTAATTTGTTTCTTTTTTGCGGGGTTGGGGGAGCAGCCGCGCCCGCGCCCCCGGGCTCCCAGCAGCCCAGTGCAAAGCAGATGTTCCGCCGCGGACGCCGAGCAGCGCCGAGCGGCGCGCCCCGGAGGCCGCGGTTGCCATGGCGACGGCCGGGCCGCCTGCTGTCGCCGAGCACGCTGTCTCGCCCGTTCAGTGATTACCTCCATCTCCGCAGAGTTCGCCATACGGCCCGGATTCTAATCAGATCCCCTCCCCCTCCTCCCTGCCTCCTGGCGGAGCCCACCCTCCTCTGCCCAGCCCACTACCCCTCCAACTCCCACATCCTCGACGCTCATTAAAAACTGCGGGTGCATCCCTAATAGTGCGGAGGAGAGCAGAGTGGGAGAGAGGCGGTGTGCTCCCATGTTTAGGAACGACTGGCTGCCCTTGGGAAGAGGTTCTGTGCACCTGAGGCCATCTTTGGTGGCACTGGACTCCCAGGGTCCAGCTCCCAGTACTATTCCCCAGAGACTCTTCCTCCTCCCCCTTCTTGGTTATGTTGAGGCAGGTCACCGAAGACCCCCAAGAGAGAGGTGAAGCAAGCAACCCTAGGCCCCCTCCACCCGGGCAGGACTCTTCCATTCTGATTCTGCAAGCGCTAGGAATCATTTCTTCTGCACAGACTGGAGGTGAGGAGGGTTTCTGGAGAAATCAGAGCATGTGTCCCCGTGTTAAGCCTACTGGTTTCTCAGACTAAGAGGAGGAATGGAGAGGCTGCTACTCAAATGAGACAGGCCTGGCCTGAGTTAGGCCCATGTTACTTCAATACCCTCCCCATCACATACACAGTGTGCTTCCCACGCTTCCAGTCCTGGTCTATAGGTGGTCTCAGCTACACTGCCAGCAGGCAGTCTTGCAAGTGGTGCACATGTGCCTTCTCCGGGCTTGGCAGTGAGTGAGGGGTGGTTGTGAGGCCACAGGGCCTTGGGGTATTTCGAGGTCTCTCTGTTGGGGGAGGAGGGTCCCCTCCCTGAGACTTTGAGCCTGCATGACAAGATCCCAAACATAGCCCCCTTCCCAAACATCCCTGGCTTCAGGACAAACAGGGTAATAACAGAGGCCACAGGCAAAAGAAGACACAGGGGCTGGGGTGAGGCCAGCATGGAAGCAGGGCAAAGCATGTGGGACAGGGTGCAGATTCCACATTCCAGGCTAAATCACAAGCCCGGAAATCCAGGGTGGTTGGTGGAAAGAATAATTTTGCTTTAAGGGAGGGGACCCCTCAGAGGGATAAGAAGTGTTGAAGTCCTCATCCCAGCCAGGGAAAGCTTGCTTAGACACTCCCACAACATCCAAAATGCCAGCCTCCCCCCACTGTGTTTGCCTGTGAAGTCCTGAGCAATACCAGTGAATGAGAAGAAATGCTACTCTGGGCTGTCTCTCCTGAGTCAGCTAGGATCCTCCTGTTAGAGAGAGCTCTAGATCAATCCTTCATTTTACAGATGAGAAAACTGAGACCCAGACAGGGACCATCACTGGCCCAAGATCCCACAGCCAGCAGAGTGGAAGCCGGCTTCGATTTCTGCTATGAGCCCGCTGGTGCCCCTCCCTTTCTTCTCTCAGAGGCAGTAGGCTGGGAAACTGGTTTCCAAGAGGCACAGGCAGAATCCCAAGAATCTCAGGCCTCTCTAAGCCCGACATCACCCTGTCTCCTGAAGGCCTGTCACCTGAAGGCGCTCCACTGATGTGACAGTACCCGTTGGCCCGCTAGCCCAGGGCCCCTCTGAGGGGGGGGGAGCTTTTGTGGGGCCTCCCTCAGTCGATTGTCTGCAGCTTTGTCATTGTCCATCTGTCACTCAGAAGTGAACCTCTCGGGGGAGAGGTCAGGCTGGTTGGTGGACAGGGAAAAAGAGGGCTGTCCCTCTCAGAGAGGGGTGGGGAAGATGGGAGACAGGGCAGCTCCTTCAACCTCCTCATCCCCACCCTCTCCAACCCTCAGCTCCCCTAGGGAATTCCAGGCTTTGCTCATTTTAGGACCAGGACAGCAACTGCCCACAAAGACCCTTCTCTTCTTGAGCTTCCCTGGTGGCACAGTGTTTAGGAATCCACCTGCCAATTCAGGAGACACGGGTTCGAGCCCTGGTCCGGGAAGATCCCACATGCCGCAGAGCAACTAAGCCCGTGCACCACAACTACTGAGCCTGTGTTCTAGAGCCCAAGAGGCACAACTACTGAAGCCTGTGAGCCATAACTACTGAAGCCCACGTGCCTAGAGCCCGTGCTCTGCAACAAGAGAAGCTACCGCAGTAAGAAGCCCACGCACCACAATGAAGAGTAGCCCCCGCTCGCTGCAACTAGAGAAAGCCCGCACGCAGCAACGAAGACCCAATGCAGCCAAATATAAAATAAGTAAAATTTTTTTAAAAAATTAAAAAGACCCTTCTCTTCTTGCCATGTGAAATCTTGGGTCCCCATTGGAGATCTACTCCCTTATCCTGCCCTGTCTAGAAGAAGGGGCTGCAAAGGAGTCTTAACTCAAACCTATTCGGAAGGGGGTTCCATTGCGCCCGCAATTCCACACAACCACCTTTCTGACCACTCCTGTGTTTGCCTGTGTCCCTGCCCCCATCTGCCTCATCAGATTTCCCAGGCTCCCCCCATCCCCCAACTGTAATCCTGCACAGATCCGTCCCCTGAGAGCCCCTGTTTTCAGGCTGCCCTGGCTTCCACTGTACACTGCCCCATCTCCCCAGATTGTGCGGTTTCCAGTCTCCCCTTGCTCCCCCTGCACACGAATCTACCTCCCCAGATTCAACTGTTTTCAGGCTTCTCTCTCTCTGCCCCCCTGTACACGAACTGTCTCCCCAGATCCTGCTGTTTCCAGGTCCCCCCATGTTTCCCAGGTACACAAATTGGCCTCCCTGGGTTTGGCAGTTTCCAGAACCCTCTTGCTCTCTCACTAGGCAGTTCCATTTCCCTAGATTCAACTGTTTTCAGGCTCTCCTCATTTGCCCTGTACACAGATTCCTCTCCCAGGTTCTGCTGTTTCCAGGCTCCCCAATTTCCCTTGTACACGAATCAGTCTCTAGCTTATGTTGATCCCAGCTGCCTAAGGGATTCAGTAGGTTTAAGGAGAGTGGAAGGAAGAAGAGAGTCAGAAAGAGGAGGAGTAGAAAAATTGTCATCAGGGAAGCTCCTTATTTCTCTTGCCACCCAGAGCTCTAAGCAGCTAGAACGCAGCAGACTCTGAGCCTCTGACTCTACAAATAGCTCCCTTGAGTTGATCTGCCCTGGGACACCCCAATTCCCCCCTCCCGGCTGCTGCCCAGGGTCTCAGCTTTAAGTTAAGCATCCTCTGGAGGGCCCCTTCTTGGAGGGGTGCTTGTGCATGCATGTGGCAGGGTAGACAAGAGCCTTCCCAAGCCCTGGGCTCTCTCAGCCCCAGCCTCCTGTCTCTCCCCTGATACTTCCTCCTTGCCTTCCTAGCCCCTCTTTGTCTCTTTCCCAGGAGCTACACCTTAGCTCCTCTCAGTTTATTCAGCTAGAACTTAAAGGAGACTCCAAATGCACCCCCCAGGGTAAAAGGGGTACAAAGCAAGAGACCTACCCTTTTTGTTTCTTTCAGCTTTTCAGGATGGAGTAGTATTAATCTCGGGTCCTAGAAATTCATTCTGTGCCTGGACTAGCATCCTGGCATGCTTCTGCAGCCTTCATAAACACTTGTTTCATCCTTGTTGCATACAAACAGATGCCCTACATCCTAATCCTCCTTGGGGGGAGGGGTGGGGGTGGCACAGTGTTCTGCAAGGCTTTCCAGGACCTTACCTTCTCTGATTCACTTTGGGGGCAATAGTGCCCCCAAAGCTTCTACTGGGATCTGGGGAAGTGTGTGTGATTCTCCATCTCCTTCCTCCACTCACACACCCACCCACATACCCATTAGCCCGATCCCAGCCATTTTGTCAGTCATGATGCTCCATCTTGCCGGCTCCAGCAAACATTCTGGGCTCACCAGGGAACAAACAGGAAGGCAGACCTGCTGGGTCCAAGTGCAGTGCTCTAACAGAAGAGAGACCTTTCTTCAAAGTGAAGCCTATGGGGTTTCAGACCTCACTGCTTCTGCTCCCAAGACCAGAAAGCAGCTTTAGTCTCCCCACCTGTCAAGTGGGGAGGACACACCTGCTTCCCTCACAGCAGTTGGGAGTGCAAATACAATTACTTATGTGGAGGAAACAGAATTCTTTCACAGAACTTGACAAGTGTGAGTTATTTACATAAATCCTATTTAAAGAAACCTGTACAAGGAGCTATTCTGCATTTTGTATATAAATTCTCCTTCCTTTGTTCGAAGATAAACGCAGTTGATGACAGTCATTTATTTCATTATTTAAAAAAACACTAGTGGAGGGAACTCCCTGGCGGTCCAGTGGTTAGGACTCAGCGCTCTCACTGCCGAGGGCCCGGGGTTCAATCCCTGGTCAGGGAACTAAGATCCCACAAGCTGGGTGGTGTGGCCAAAACAAGCAAACAGAAAACACTATGGAGTTAGAAACTCTACAAACTACCTACAGACAGGTGTCAATACTCACTGAAATGTAGACTTAAAATGTGTGAATTTTAGTGTATGTAAATTATACCTCAATAAATCTGATTGAGAACATGCAAAGAACATGTGAATTGGGGTTTTGAATCAAGAGATTCAAAACCAGGGTCACAGAGAGGTAAGCAGGGTTTCAGGAAACCCCCACTGCTGTCCCAGCTCTGTCACTTGTTCGCTATGTGATATTGGGTAAGTCATCCTTTGAGCTTCACTTTCCTCAGCTGAAGCTCTTTTGCTTGTTCTCCCGGAACCACCCAACTTCCTTTTCCTACCTCAAAGCATAAACTTTCTTCAGTGCTCGAGTCCCTCACCCCCCTTCCCCAACCTCCAAGCTACCTGGGGAACACGGTCAAATCTGAAGTGTTGGAAGGGAGGTCTGGTTTTCTTGACACTGTATTCAACAGCGGCCCTGTTTTCTCAGCACAACTGCCCCTAGTTCCTAGGGTCTCTCAGCCCCTCTTCCCAACCAAGGTCCCCCCACCCCACCGGCGCGCACCAGGCTCTGCTCTGTGGTCTAGGGTCCAAGGCTCAGCTAGATGTCATTCCTGCAGGCCTTTCCACGGCCACATCCTGCCAGATCCCCGCCCCGCCAGAAAGGAAGGAAGTGGGGCTGGTCTTACGGCGCCATCTTCTGGACAGACCTGTGAGAGTCTATTCTACTTGCAGGCTTTCGGAGAACCCTGAGATATTTTTTGGTTTCCAAAGTTTTTAAAAATCTCATCTGCTTCCCCATAACCAAGTTCTGAATTCTGGACTTTCCCAGCCATTTCTTAGGAGAGACTGTTCCAGGAGCCCCCTAACCTTCCGAACACAGGGCTCGACCCTCCAGAGGGGTAGGGATGATCCCTAAACCATCGAGACCCAGAAGCAGCTGAGGCCAGTCTCTTCCAATCATTCCATCAGAGAACCCATGTCTCCACATATGTTCCCATATGTCCCCAACATACCCACCCCGTGAATCCCTGTCAATCACTAAGAAGCTGTTGCCTGGAGGAAGGGACATTGCCCCCATGACTTTCAGAGTTTCCTTCTACCCTCAAGTTTTCCTGGATGAGGGCTCATTGCAGCCACGAGAATAAGATACATATTTTTTTAATCTTTTTTTTTGGTGGGGGGGACAGTTCACATACATGTAATAAGTTCACAGTTCACACTTTTTTTGGGCTGCGTTGCGTCTTCGTTGCTGCGCGCGGGCTTTCTCTAGCGGCGAGTGGGGGCTACTCTTTGCAGTGTGCGGGCTCCTCATTGTGGTGGCTTCTCTTGGTGCAGAGCATGGACTCTAGGCACGTGAGCTTCAGTAGTTGTGACTCAGGGGCTCTAGAGCGCAGGCTCAGTAGTTGTGGCGCAGGGGCTTAGTTGCTCCGCGGCTTGTGGGATCTTCCAGGACCAGGGACTGAACCCATGTCCCCTGCATTGGCAGGAGGATTCTCAACCACTGCGCCACCAGGGAAGTCCCGATACATGTTTTCAATGCCTTAAAAATCAGGTGTCTCCCTCACGCTGGTCAGAATGGCCATTACCAAAAAATCTAGAAACAATAAATGCTGGAAACGGTGTGGTGAAAAGGAAACCCTCCTGCACTGTTGGTGGGAATGTAAAGTGATACAACCACTATGGAGAACAGTATGGAGGTTCCTTAAAAAGCTAAAAATAGAACTACCATATGACTCAGCAATCCCATTCCTGGGCATATACCCTGAGAAAACCATAATTCAAAAAGAGACATGTACCACAATGTTCATTGCAGCACTATTTACAATAGCCAGGACATGGAACTAATCTAAATGTCCATCGACAGATGAATGGATAAAGAAGATGTGGCACATATATACAATGGAATATTAGTCAGCCATAAAAAGAAACGAAATTGAGTTATTTGTAGTGAGGTGGATGGACCTAGAGTCTGTCATACAGAGTGAAGTCAGAAAGAGAAAAATAAATACTGTATGCTAACACATATATATGGAATCTAAAAAAAAAAAGTTACTGATGAACCTAGTTGCAGGGCAGGAATAAAGACATAGACATAGAGAATGGACTTGAGGACACGGGGTGGGAGGGGGAAGCTGGGGTGAAGTGAGAGTAGCAACAACATATCTACGCTACCGAGTGTAAAATAGCTAGTGGGAAGCAGCAGCGTAGCACAGGGAGATCAGCTCTGTGCTTTGCGATGACCTAGAGGGGTGGGATAGGGAGGATGGGAGGGAGGCTCAAGAGGGAGGGGATATGGGGACATATGTATGCATATGGCTGATTCACTTTGGTGTGCAACAGAAACTAACACAGCATTGTGAAGCAATTATACTCCAATAAAGATCTTTAAAAAAAATTTTTTTAAGGGTTAAATTCCACAGTGTGTGAATTATATCTCAACAAAGCTATTATTAAAAAAACCAGCTGTTTGGATAAAGACAAACTGTGCATCTGGTCAAAAGGAATCAGATCTCTCTTGCCATTTCTTTTTCTTTCATTTATCTGTGTGTGTGTGTATATTTTTAGAGTGGGTGTAGGTGAGGGTGATAAGAGGGAACCAAATATATAAGCTATAAAGTGGGTTTATTACTTTAAAATTTTTTTATTGAGGTATAGTTGATGTACACTATTATAGAAGTTTCAGGTGTACAACATCGTGATTCACAATTTTTAAAGATTATACTTCATTTACAGTTATTATAAAATATTGGCTATATTCCCTGTGCTATACAGTATACCCTTGTGGCTTATTTATTTTATACATAGTAGTTTGTACCTCTTAATCACCTACTCCTAATTTACCCCTCTCCCTACTGGAAGCCACTGGTTTATCACTTTTTAACATACTTTTCAGAACATAAATGTCAAATCCTTGTCCCTAACAAAGTGGTCCTTTTGGAAGCCCTGTTGTGGAATGATTCCCTGCAATTATCTGAATTAATTCAAAAGCACTAACTCTTCAAACTCTGAGTAGACTTGATTTTTGCCAGCTGTTTGGTGACAAGATGCACAATGAAGCTGGATGGCACTGTTTCGATAAAGAATGGGAAGTGACTATAATGAAAATGACTGCCTTGGGACTTCCCTGGTGGTCCAGTTGTTAAGACTCCGGGCTTCCAATGCAGGGCGCGCAGGTTCGATCCCGGGTCGGGTCGGGAACTAAGATCCCACGTGTGGCACGGCCAATAAAATAAAAATTAAAAAAAGAAAATGACTACCTTCTGTAGGTCTTGCGCTGACCCTAAATTGTCATTTCCCCCTTCAGTAGACATTCCACGTTGCCGGCAGAGTTCCTTGCTGAAAACACGGAGTTGATATCCCTTAACTGCTAGAAAATCTTTAATGGCTCCCTATCACCTTCAGAATACAAATCAGGCTCCGTGGCTGGGGCAAAGAGGAGTGGGCACTGGAGTCAGACCAGCCTGGGATTCAATCTCACCTGTGCCCTGAGGCAGATTATTCAAATTCCTGGGCTCTCAGTTGTAAAAATAGGTCTGACAGCATCTACGTGGTTAGGTTGTTTTGAAGACAATAATATTTCTTTTTTTTTTGACAGTAGTATTTCTAAGGAGCACAGACTAGTCAACTCAGTAAACTGCAGTGATTTGTTACCATGCCATTCAACACTGGCCTTGATCCGGTCACAACCTGTTTAGGGAGAAGCTTCAAGCTTCAGCATACCCGGACCTCCCCACAGAGATACACATCCTCCATTCCAGCTACATGTACCTACCTGCAATTCCTTAGACAGGGATTCTCTGCCTCTTTGCTTTGCTTACACACTTTCTCCCTTTGTGGTGTCTTTTCCCCCAACTTCTTTCTGTGAAATAACTATGTAACACCATCTCCTTTGTCAACGTTTTTAATTTCTGACACAACTTTGTTCCCAGTCAAGTTGTGATCTCCTTAGGTCAGGAACCGTGTCTTCCAGTTCATCTTAGAAGCTCCCACCAACCCCCATTAAGGTGTTTGGTAGGGGGACTTCCCTGGTGGCGCAGTGGATAAGACTCCACACTCCCAATGCAGGGGGCCCGGGGTTCCATCCCTGGTCAGGGAACTAGATGCCACATGCATGCTGCAACTAAGAAGTACACATGCCACAACTAAGGAGCTCGCATGCCACAACTAAGGAGCCTGTGAGCCGCAACTAAGATCCGGCACAACCAAATTAATTAAGCAATTAATATATTTTTTAAAAGGTCTTTGGCTCAGAACAGCCAATTAATAAATGTCTATTGAAATTATCTATTCCAAAAGAAACAATTTTGCTTCTACTATTATTACTTTTATCAATACTGTTTTTCTTACCAAAGAGTCTGTTTTGAGGGATGGTACTCGTCTGTATATACAATATAAAGTCCACACGTGCTCACAATCACTCTGATTTCTGTGGATCCTCATCTAAGGTATTTTCCAGTTTTAGTTGATAAGAGATGAAGAAGAGATTAGCAGACAGATGAGGACCACACAAATGCTGACGATAGAGTAAAACTTGGCAGCCATTTGATTAATTTAGTTTTTTCGTTAAGAATGACTTACCTACAGGAAAGAACACAGAGCGCAAACTCTGTGAATTTTTAACACCACTCAGATAAAGGACACCGTTGGATTTTTAAAGGTATTTCTACCTTGAAATATCTCTCATCCCTTCTCTCCTTTCAACCCTCCACCCCCACCCCACTGCCACCTCTGGGCCCAATCACTTGCTAATCAGTCTCCCTTTCTTTCCCTAGTGCCAGGCTCCTGGCAAACACTCAAATATTTGAGTGAATGAATGAACGAACAAACGGAATGCACGAATATTGTTAAATGAATGAGACCCAGTTTGGAGGGAAAGGGAGGTCCATAGGGCTGTGTCCAAACTGCTTTGGGTAAATTATTCAATTTTGCCTACATCAGGTTCCGGGGTTAAAGGGTATCTACAGGGAATTAGGGGTAGGATTTTTTTTCTCTGTAGAGTTTAAAGGGAGATTGTGAGCACGGAAAGATTGAGCCTTAGGCCGGTCTCCAGCTCATCCACCTACCCACTCCCCAGGGCTGTTTGGTCCCACCTTAGCCAAACTGAGCCGCGAAGCGGACACCGTCTCGGCCGCTGTCCAGTCAGAGCGGAGCCATCCATCACTGTCTGGATGCAGACCAATCCGACCAGCTCTGCCTTCCTGCCAGCCAATGGCCGGAAAGCAGGGGGCGAGAGGAGCCAGAGAAGGGGCCACCGGCTGAGAACGGTATAAAGGGGGTCCGAGGGCCTGGTGGTACTACCTCTGTGTCCCTATCCTGGTCTAGGTGTGTCTATCGTCCCCCCTGCACCCGAGCCCCGGGCCAGTGCTAAAGTGTGCGTGCGCCCTCTGGCTGGGCCCGGGCCCCTGAGGTCTCGGTTTCTGACGTGTCCCGGTCCCAATTCGGCAGGAGGAAAGGGGGCGCCCTGAAGCCCCTTCCCCACAGATACTCGAGACCCGCCGGGTCGCCCACGAGGGCAGAAAGGCGGGGAGGAGCCCCAGGGTTGAGAGCAGACGGGAAGGCAGGCCCCGGGGCCGCTCCCGCCAGGAACGGTCGACTGCCCTTCCCAAAACCTGGGCCTGGGCAGACGGCGCCCCTGCCCAGCGTGCTGCGCGCCCCAGGGGTTGGGGGCGCCGGGGCCAGCGGGCAGAGCTCGAGGCAGACGACCAGACCCGCCGTCCTGGCGGCTCCGCGAGGCTGCAGGCGCCGAGAGGGGGCTGGGGATGCAGCGGGCCCTCCGCCTCACCCCAGGAGAGCCGGGCCTGCAAATTTGGCATCGGTAGGAAGAGGCCGCGACCCCACCCTGCCGGCGCTCCCCGGAGACCCGCGCGGTTCCGCGCAGCCCTCTCCCCTACGCGGGCGTGGGTCGGCTGCTTCGCTGCAGCCCCCCTCCCCAGAGTCCTTTGGCCACAAAGAGCGAGGACACCTCTCTGGTGGCCTCCCCGCATTGCCATGCCCCCTCGGCTCATTCTTCCTAACCCCGTACTGTCCCTGTGTGGGCGAGGGGTTCGGACGGCCCTTGGGTAGGGAGCGCGGGAAAGCCACCTCGCTCCAGCAGTGCCCGCTCCTGAGTCCGGCTCTGCGGAAACTGTTGTAAATACTTTAACCTTTCAGAGCCTCGGTGTGCCTCTCGGTAAAATGGGGAAGCACCGCATAGTCCACAGCATTCGGTGAGCCAGTTTGTGTGACGGCCGGGCCTTCCCATTCCAGTCCCTGCACTACTGGACTTGCAGCACCCGAGAGGGCGAGACTGGGTTGCTAGGAAACGAATTTGCCCCTCCGGTTCTTGCGGTTGTTAAGAGGCGGTGGATGGAGCCGGGCACCGGATATGGCCGAACATTCGCCAAAGTATTTCTGGAAAATTTCTCATTTCCCGTCGCCACAATGGCCCCCGAACTCGACAGCGTTTAACTGCATACTCTTTTTTTCCCTTTCGGAGTTGCATTATTTGGTGGAATGGTTGTGTACAGAGTGTTTATAATCTGTTTACATAACTGTATATTTATCATTTTCTCTAATTGCAAAAGTAGTCATACCCATTATAAATATCCAGTTCTGGAGAATTTTATAATGTAGGACGTGATAACCCGCAGGGACTGTCTCTACTAACACCCAGGTTTCGCCACTTTCTTTCAGCAGCGTCACACTGAAATTCGTGAGCCACAGCTGGAGCAGAGCTCGCAGGGCGTATCCAGCCCGCTGGTTGCTAGAGCAACGCCCTGCCTCCGAGTTTGGAGGCCAGCGATTAACTCGCAGGAGCAGGGTTCGGTCCCCTCCCTGGGGGCGGAGTTAGTAGGGGGAGTGGGACCCGGAGGGAGCGCGTTTCCCACCTATCCCTCCAGGTGGCGCTATAGGATCGTGGATAAGGTCCTGGGAATGGGCTCCCCGCGGCGGGGGGCGCCGAGGGGCGGGGCCAGGGCGGGGCGTAGACTCGCGTTGCATTTACCTAGGGATTGGAGGGAAACGAGCTGTCCCAGGCGGAAATGTTAGACGCTCTCGGGGACTTCTGTACGTGACGCAGAAAGTGTATATGTCAGAGAAAGAAAGGGAGAAAGGGGCGGTTCTAGAACGGGGAAAGAAAAGGGGAGTCGTGTCCCCCGAAAGTCACTCCATCCTTCCCATTTGCCTATAGAATGCCCCTCCGCCCGTCTCCCCCTTTGGACCTGCAATTCTTCACACCCTCGAGCGCACTGGGTGCTCTGGACACAAATACAAGGCGGGAGCTGGCCGGTGCTTCCTCACCCCTAGTATCTGGGCCTAGCCATGGCAAGCTTGCAGGGCTCTAGTGCCCAGGGTATATGCCAGCAGAGGAATTCCGCGGCAATCTCCCAGGCAAGCCAAGAAAAACAGGCGTGCTGTTCCTCAGTTTGTCCAGAGGAAACCTTACGCCCTTCCCTCCTGGAGGCTGAGAATGGAAAAAGCGAGGTGAAGAATCCCATCGGAGCCACCATGTGTGTACCATCTTTTGCTCTCCTTTCCCCCGCAAATGCACCATTCCTCCCATTATGACTCTTACCCTGCCACACAATCATACCCAGCCCTCCACACCACATATAGGGCCCCAGTATCAGTGTTGCACCCCCTCACTGTGTTAAATTGTCTCCTCTCCCTTGACCCACCCCTCTCCCCAGTCACACAACCACAAGGATACACCCTGGAACTGGGCATCCAGGAGATGAGCCCCCCACAGTGCAGAAGCCCTTATCAGAACACACACACACACACACACACACACACACACACACACACACACACACACACACTTCCCAGGTCAAGAGAGAAAGAGACCATTGGCAGGAGACAAAAGCCGGTTTATTTGGGCTCTGGGGCCAGGGATGCCTAAGGTCTGAGTTAAGGCAGCTCAGCTGGTTCTGAAGGCCCAAAGAGCAGGCCAGGACAGTGAGAAGGGGTGACTCAGTGTTGAAGCCAAACCTCTGCATCTCAGAGTCCCTGGCTGGAGTCCTCGGGAGTCAGTTCTGGGAAGGCCTGGGGATATAGAGGGGTCTCTGGTGTCCCCTGGGGTCTTTGTGCTTTTGCCAGGATTGGGGGAATGGTCTGGGGGCAGGGAGCCTTGAATGCACAGCCTTCATTTCAGTAACGACCATTTAATTTGTTCCTTGGCAGACTGAAGAACCTGGGTGGGGTGGGGGTGTGCAAGGTTGAGAGAATTACTGGGGAGGAATGACAAGTACATTAACACTGCAATGAGACGGGAGAGGGGGCAGTCTATAGCCTCTCTCTATGCGTCCCTATAATCCCCGGTCACTAGGTGGCAGCAGCTCATCTCTGCCTGCCTTAAGTGGGGCCGGGCCGTCAAGATGGGAAGAGCAGCCGTAACTGGCTGCAGCCAACAACCAGCCCAGGCCAGAGCCTGCCCAGCTCTCTGCTCCGGCATCTGCAGCCCTGGGTGTGGCAGCAGCCCTGACTCCCCACCCCATGCCATTCAAGCTCCCGCCCACAGTGCCACGTCCAGGCAGAGACGGGCCCAGGCCTGACACTTCCTGTGCCCAGACACCTCAGCAAACCCCTAGCTCTGGCTCTGGCTGGCAGTAGGTCCTCAACACCCCACCCCAACCCGCTGCTGATGTGGTACAGCTGGCAAAGGGCCCCTGGGCAGACTCTGCTGAGGGTCACCTGCACTCAGATGTGTTCACTCTAACATCCTGAGGAAACCGCCTCAGCCCCATGTTTACACAGATCCATACGACTGTGCACACACCATGCCAACATGGTGGGGACCCCAGGTATGTCCCTCAGGTTGTCCCTCCAGCCATCAAGCCTCATGCCCTTTCGAAGAAGGTCAATCCCACACTGTATGTCCCTTCCTCCTGCCCACTCCCCCTCCTTTCTTAGGGACAGCCTGGCCCTGGAGTTTTCCTGCTTCTCTCGGCAAAAATCTTTCTCCTCATTTCACCTCCCATTCACTACCTGCAACTTCCTCAGTTTTTTTACTCAAGAATTCCATTAAAAGTGCTGTGCCTTCATTCTTTCCCCCTTTGGAAAACAGGATCTATGCCAAGAGCTCTCCATGCATTAGCTCATCTAATTCTCTATGATAACTCTATGAGGAGTGTCCTGTGATTATGTGAGGCCCAGAGAAGTTGAGTAACTTGCCCTAGGCCACCCAGCTTGTAGGTGATAAGGCACAACATACATCCTGGGATGACTCACACCAGCACTTCTGTTCTTATCTGCTCTGCTCCTTAACCTCTTTAGCCCTGAAAATTGCCACGCAGCTGCATTCATCTCAGCAGGGTAGGAGGAGGCATTGGGAACTGGGAAGAGGGAGAGGCAGTGTGAGCACGAAGGGCAGTCACAGGAAAGTGGGCACCACACCTGGGGCCCCACATGGGATGGTACAGGCCCATCTGAGCTTGGGCCATTACAGCAGGAGGTAGTTCGTGGCAGGGCAGGAAGCTCCATAAAAGCAGAATTAGTCCGGGCAGACAGACCTGCGGGCAGACAGAATGGAGGTCAAGCTTGACAAGCAGGAAGTTTGCACAGCTGGGAAACCAGTCAAGCCACAGATCCAGAAACCTCACCCCTGCCCCACATGCACTTCCAGATAGGACAGGGGTAGACTTTTCCATAGTCAGGTCACTCGGGGACATGGTGGCAAGTGGTGAGAATTAGATCCCATCATGGATTTAAGGGTCCCTTAACAATCTCAGCATGGACCCTAAACAGCAGGGGTGAGGGTTTGGAGGAAAACTCTATTTGGTATCCTTTCTAGGTTGGGGGAAGCATCAGAGGCCTAAGCGCCCAGATTGCTTTGGGGAACAAGTGACCCAGCCACCTCCAGGGTGGGCAGGTCATCCTGGGTTTTGATCCAACTATACCAAGCCAGGAAGGAGATAAGGTGAACTGCTAGGAAGGTGTCCATCATTTATTAATACCCAGCTCCACGTCACCTAGGGGACCCTGGAAGCCTCCACTGACTGTCTCCAAGAGATGGCCTGACACTGTCATCCCTTCCCTCCTGCACCCCTGACTTCTCAGCCTTGATAGCCCCACTGGGTCCCCCTGGGATGCTCTGCTCTCCTCCCACCAACCCTTTCTGGCCAAGGCAGATGGAGGGGACCTACCTGGGTCACACTGTGCTCAGTTAAGCCGCTGTCATCCGCCTGCACGGAAGCAGAGTCAGGGTGGTCAGGCCAGGGCAAGGGTGTTGGGTGAAGAAAGAGGCGAGGGAAAGGGGCTTGGGGGTAGTGGCGGTGAACAGATGCAGTGATCAGGGGATCTAGAGCTGCACGTGTATACCACTTAGTGGAAGTCCTAGAGCTTCTTGTTTGGCACAAGGTGGGTGAGAGAGTGAGGGGGAATAACGATGAGAGGAAAGGTTTCATCCAGACATGAGAAGCCAAACTGGGCAGGGGGGTTCTATCTATACACCCCCAAGGCCAAGGCAGCCACCAGGTGTCTCTGTGAGGATTTATTTCCCCAGTCTACTTCCCACTAGGGAGGATGGTGAGGTGTTTGTGATTCTACAGGGGGAGAGGACAGAGATATCTTTTACTAATTGACACTCCTCTAAACTGCTGCTCCCCCAACAAGTGCATCAACCCAGTGGTTGCTTCTGCTAGAGGAGCTTGGGTTCCCACCATCGGGGTTCTGGCAGCCCAGATACAGGGAGGACAGGAGGTGGAGAGGATGGGAAGGGCAGCCTGGAGGAGATGGGGGTGAGGGGGGATGCAGGATGACTCTTACCCTAAAATTCACTTTCTGGATCACTTGCTGGGGGTCACTCTCCAGAATCACACTACAAGATGACAGAAAAAAAAAAAAAAAAAAAAAAAAC
>NW_020171981.1:3713725-3720172 GCF_003031525.2 Neophocaena asiaeorientalis asiaeorientalis
AAAAAAAAAAAAAAAAAAAAAAAACCAAAATCAAGATGACAGAAAAACCGAGAGGAAAATCAGCCACATGATTCCCTCTGCCTCTGCTCCCTGCTAAGCCCTTCCCTTCCCTGCCGTATGCTACATTCCCCCTCCAAGGCACCTTCCTGCTGATACTCAAGCCAGAACTCTCCCTCACCACGGAGCACCCTCAGCTCTGATTCTCCCACACTTCATCATCAATGGGCAAACACTTAGAGATCAGGTGAGGGCAGTCCAGTCTAGAACAATCAGGTTGTCAAAAGCAGGGACTCAAAAACTGAGACCTCTAGAAAGTCCACTTTATCTCTGGGTCTAGGGATGGATTCAGATGCAGGGAAGGAAGAGAGGCCCCCCACCCCCGGGGTCCCTATCTCGTTTCACTATTATTTTATGCCACAGGGTCATTCCATACACAAAAGAAATGGAACTCCAAAAAATCAGAATCTACAGACCCAGTTATGGAGGCTTTCCTCGGCTAGTTGACACTCTTTCATGATGCCCTGGGGGCGTTCTGAAGCCATGTGTGGGTGTGTGCAGGGGTGAGAGCCAGTCACTGTGGGAAGGTTAGGGCCCACGGGGACTGAGTGACTGCTTCTTTTCACCCAGTGAGTCTCCTCCAGGGCAGAAGGAAGTGAACAAACATTTCTTGAGAGCCTCTCCCAGGCCCATCACAGGGGCACTTGCAGCCCCAGATCTCTCACCAGGGGTCCTTTGGACAGAGCAACCTAGGCCAAGGCTCCAGTTCAGGTGTTGCCTCCGCTGACACTTCCCTGATTTTCACTGGAGGGAAACCGTGAGCCCCTCAGGGGGCAGAAACTGGGCCTTCTAGAGGCACAGACCGGAAGCTGATAAAGCTTACACCCTCCCTTGTGAAGGTCCTTCCAAGGCCCTGCACCTCATTTTGTATTTGTAATTGTGTGTGTGTGTGTATGTGTGTGTGCTTTGCTTTCCTTAAAGACAGTCTACCAAGTTGTATATACAAATTGTATATTCCACAAAACCTGGTTTTATTCCCCTCAGTCTTGGGTCCTAGCAATTAGCACAAAGCCTTGCAGCAGCAGCAGCAGACAGTCAAGAGCTATAGAGGAAAGGAGGGAGGAAGGAGGGAGGAAGCCCACAGGACCCATTCCCAGAGTACCTCCCAGAGCCCCTGTCCCCCAGCAGGGTGGTACAGTGCTGTGGAAAGAGCACAATCTCTGGAAACATGCACGTGTTTTAGATCTTGGCCCTGCCCCTCCCTAGCCATGTGATCTTGGGGACTTGAATCTCTGAGCCTCTGTTTCCTCATCTATTAAATGGATGGAATGACAGAGGCCCGTGGATGTCTTTCAGGTGATCCGTTTCCATTACCCTTTGCCCCAGAGCCAGACCTTCTTTTTTTCCCTGAATATTGCGCCACCCCCATGGAAATTCACTAACCAACCCTTCTCCTAAGAGTTCCCACCCTCCTAAGACTATAATCTTATGCCAATAGTAGGAAACATTTATTGAAGGAAAACCATGAGCTTCACTTGCGTCACCTTATTTAATCCCACACCCTTTGAGGCAGTTCCCTTACTGTCTCCGTTTGAAAGATGGAGAAAGTAAGGAAAGTAAGTAACTGGCCCAGGTCACGCGTCTAGCTGGTGTTGGCATGAACCTCTGAGAGCAGGAGGTGTGGCAGCAGCAGGGCCTGAAGGAAGTCTTCCCAGGAAGGGGCAAGTATCTGTGCTGCCTGCTTCTCCTGGGCACTGGAAATCAAACCGTCGCCCCAAACCCTGCCTAGTCAACAGTCAGCCATAGTTGGACTTCAGATTACTTTCTTGTGTGCTTCTCTTTGGCTAACACTGAAGTCAACCTCCATCCTCATGAGTGGGGTAGGGGGGATGGGACACTGGGAATATGCTGGGGGAAGGGAGGGAGAAGTTGGCCAGAGAGCCAACAGTATGCTGGGTGCAACCTAGAGCTGATGACTTTCAAGGGCACCTCCCGCTGTGAGTGTTCCTGACCAGCCCCTCTTCCCTTCCCTCCTCCTCACCCGCCATCCACAATCTCGTCCAGCACCAGAAAGGCTCCGTCCATGTTCTCCAGCAACCAGCGCTTCTCCACGTTCTTCCTGAAGGCAGACACAGCTCTGGAACCTCCCCATGGCCAGGAGAAGCCGGGTCCCTGCCTAGGTGAGGCGGACCCGCTCTCTCCAAAGATTGCCTTATTTCCCACCACCAATCCCCCGCACAAGCACAGGGAAGGAGAGTGTCAAGGGCAGTGAGGGCAGCACCTGGGCAAGGGATCCCTGCCCAGAGTACGGGTCTGCTTCCTTAAGCTCCCCTTGCCCACCGCCCTCACACTTTGAGCAGGGACCCTGTGCCCACCCTTAAGCATTTCATAGCACTTCAGGTGCTATAGCCTTACTGTAGTTAATCCTGTCGACTGTGAACATTTATCTTTGGGTTATCTGCATTTGGTTTACCCAGGCCTCGTTCACTGGGGTAGATACCAGATCACTGAATGGGGGTAGAGGGAAAATCACCCTGAGCTTCAAGTCAAAAGACCTGAGTTTGAATCTCTGCTCTGATATAAATAGCTTGTAACCTCAGGCAAATCACTTAGTTTCTCTAGACCTCATTTTCTGGCCACAGCATTGCTTGATCAGGTAAAGGGCAGGGTCCTTGCAGAAGGATGCTCTGGCTCCAGCCTTAGTCTTGTGGGGACTTCAGGAGAAAAGAGCAGGGAGGAAGGGTCCCGCCTCT
Organism: Neophocaena asiaeorientalis asiaeorientalis; assembly: GCF_003031525.2. Lineage (NCBI taxonomy): Eukaryota > Metazoa > Chordata > Mammalia > Artiodactyla > Phocoenidae > Neophocaena > Neophocaena asiaeorientalis. Next base: position 3,716,476 of record NW_020171981.1, read on the forward strand.
GTGATGTACCAAGGTCTGGGGGATAGGAGCCTTGGAGGATAGAGGACCTCACTCACCTTAACACATGGTTCAGGGACTCAAACAGGCAGGTAAGAACAGACATGAGCATCAGCTGGGGGTGGGCAGATAATGGGAGGAGAAAAACGAGAGAGCTTGAGGTTAAGAAGGCTAAAAGGAAACCTCAGAGCCTGACTGTGTGGGCAGCTGTCCCTCTTCAGAGAGGACATGGCTGGAGCCTGACTGCAGTTTGACCTGAGAGGGCCCCTCCCCTCCCCATGTTTGGGTTGGAAGCACTGGAGTGCCTGCTGTGGGACACTGAGTACATCCTTCTCCAGTGATGTTTAAGACACAGAGGCCTCTGAGGACTCCATTTCTGGTACCCAAGGAATCTAAGGAACATCATGGATATGCACTGTTCCAGAAAGAACCATTCTGGCTGCTCCCAGTTCCCCAGAGTCTAGAAGGAGGGGTACCAATGGTGAGCCTCCCAGCTTCTACCCCAGAATCCAAGCCTCCTTGTCACTCCAACCTCCTGAATTCACCTCGTTCTCGTAGGATGAGCCCACCACATACAGGAAGAGGTCAATGCTGCTCTTGTAGACGATGGTCATGCCCCCGAAAAATGCAATCTCACCTAGAAGAGCAGGGGGGGTCTCAGTTCTGGTCACCTCTGCTTGGCCCCTCCTCCCCGTCTCCAGCTCTGTGCCTCTTGCCCTATTTCCTTCTTCCCCTTCCAGAGAACCCTTGCAAAGGAAATTCCCTGGCGGTCCAGTGGTTAGGACTCCGCACTTTCACTGCCAAGGGCCCGGGTTCAATCCCTGGTCAGGGAATTAAGATCCCACAAGCTGTGAGGCCAAACAAACAAAGAACCCTTGCAAAGACTAGCACCCTTGAAAAGACACGCACTAGGGACACTACTATTAGGCTACTCTGTGTCCCTCCCCCCACCCTCTACTCCATTCCCATCACTTGACTGCCTCATTCTAAGAAGTCAACAAACCTGGGTCAAGGCTGACCTTTCGCCCACCATACGCAATGCCTAAGACCAGCCCCAGGCTAGTGCGGGCCCCTTCCACTGAGAGAAGTCCAGGCATGCCGTAGGCAGGAAGAGGGGGGTTGAGAGGGAGGGGAGTGAAGGCTCACGGGAAGAAGAGAGAAGAGAACAGCTGGGAAGGAGAGGAAAAAGCACCTCTGAAGAAAAGGGAATGGCCTGTGGGTGTGTGAGGCCGACGGGGACAGATGTGTCCAGATGAAGATGACGGTGTGCATCTGAAAGTTCTGCACGAGCAAGAGGCGGACACTTACTATCAGTCCGGCTGGTCTTGTTGAAGACATTTTTCTCGAAGGCCATCTGCTCCTTCATGGAGGGGAATGTGTCGTCGTAATACTAGGTGAAAGGGAAGGAGAAAAGGTGACAGCTGTTCCACAGAGCTTCCTCCCTGGATGGGTGGCAGGGAATGGTGGGTGCTGGCCAAGTGGGACCCTGCTGCCGTGCCCCATCTTCTCTTGACCACCCTCTAGGCCTGTCTGCTCGCTGTTTCCCCATAAACACAAATTCTGAGCAAATAGAGGAATTTTGAGGCCTTCTCGTGGAGTCCTGTCCTGATTTCTTGAAGGCCTTTGTACACTCCGCAGATATGCAGTGTTTTAAAGACTGCGGTGGTCACTAGGCCACACTGTTTCTACACTAACCTGAGTCTACAGGAAAGAAGGCAGAGCCAGGGACCCTTTAACACAATAATATCACAACAGCTACTTTATTATCCACATTATATGGATGTGGAAACTGAGGCGTGAAGTCAGGTAACTTCCCTGACATCTCACAGTTGTAAGGGACAGAGCTGGGATTGAACACCAACAATGGTCTGACTTCAGACAGGGTTACGCTGAAGATGAAATATCTAAGGGAAAGTTCCTGGCACACACTGCCTAATTAAGTCAATGCTGTTTTGTTTGGGTTTGATGAGACTCTCTCTCTGACTCAGTTCCTGCATCTGAACATGGATGTGATCTGCTGGGAGGAGGCCCTGGAACTTCTGGTTGCCGAGACACCTCTGACCAGCTGCAGCAAGAGATGGTCAGCTCAGCTTTCAATTTTCTGAATGTGGATTTTGCCACTTAGTACCCCATCTGCAGGCAAATTAGCAGTCTCCCTGCTGGCCACTGCTGTGGTGAACAAGCTCATTTCAATGTCATGAAGTCAAAAAGTTTCAACCCATACAAACGAAAAATCTATAATGCATTTTGTAGCTAGTTTAGGTGCCATAGTCCTACTATAGTTAACCGTGTTGATGGGAGACATTTATTTTTGGATTATTCTAGTTTGGTTTATCCTGGCCATGTTCACTAGCATAGATACCAGATAGTTGAATAGTTGGTGCAGTGAAAACCACCCTCCTGGGCTTCAGGTCAAAATACCTGAGTTTGGATCTGTGTTCGGATATTACTACCTGTGACCACAGGCAACCCTTTTAGCTTCTCTAGACTGCATTTTCCTCATTTGTGAAATGAAAGAATTGGATTATATAGTCTCTAAAATCTTGTCTGGTTCTAAATCCTTAGTGTTTACCAAGCTGTAGAAGAAAAGTGGAGGTTACTTGTTCAGAATTTGGGGACTAGGACTCCGGGGTCCCAGGCCAGTGGAAAAGATGGTGAGAAGACATTTTAGGGAACATTTTAGAAACAGAGGAGACAGCCCCACCCCCTTTCAGGGGCCAGCAGTCTGACAAGGTAGGAGGATGGACAGAATGGCCTTTGGAGGAGTCTCAGCTGAGGTGCTCTGAGTCGCAGAGCCCACAGTGGGGTCCCTCCTGCCAGGAGAGGCAGCTTGGTGGGGACTTCTGTTCTTGGGCCTGTGGCACAGTGTCTTCAGGGGCCCTCCGGTGAGGGTGGGAGGTTACCTTGGCCAGCAGGCGGTGTCCGTCATTGTCTAGGATGAAGACAGCCTTGATGATGTAGAGGGAAGGTTCCTGCAACTGACACGGGGCGGGGTGCGGGGGGAGAGCTCCGTTGGCCCCTAATTCAGGGTAGACCTCCTGTCATTGGCTCTACGGGACCTTCTGGTCCCAAGAGTCAATCCTCAGGGTCCAGCGACCCCAACCCCAAAGGTCCACAGCTGGTTCCGGCCCAACCCTGTGCCACATGGGCCACTCGGGTGCCCGCTCCCCTCCCAGGCAGATGGTCTACTGCAGGCCCCGGGTGGGCGCTGTGCCCACTGGGTGCGGAAGGTCCGTCCGGGTCCAAGTTCTGTCATGCACTGACTGCTCCAGAGCCCGAGTCGGAGTGTATCACAGAACCTGGGCCTGGGGGACAGCGGCGCCGAGCCTCCTCCTCCAGCGGCCAGCGGCCGAGGCTGGACCCGCGCTCTCCGCGCGCCCCCAGCCCCCGGCCCGTCGGACTCCAGAAGCACGCACGTCAGCCCGAGGCCCGGGGCGGCCCCGCGGCTCCCTAACCCTCCGGGAGAATCGCAATCCAGCCCCGCCGAGCCGTGCCCCCGCCCGCGCCGACTGCTCCAGAACTTCGTCCAAGCGGACGCCAGACCGGCCTCCTCCCGAGTCCGCGCGGAGGAACTTTTCTGCCTGCGCGGGCGCCGCTCCTCCCCGGCCGGTCCGGGCGGCACCAAGTTCCCCAGCGCCCAGCGGGCGACTTGTGGGCTGGCGCCGCCCGCTCGGCCCCCGGTGCCGCCCGCTCCGTACCC
>NW_020171981.1:3720199-3752116 GCF_003031525.2 Neophocaena asiaeorientalis asiaeorientalis
CCGGCCTCGCGTCCGCCCCTCTCTGCCCGTCTGCGCGTGTCCTTCCTTTCCCCGCGGCCCTTCCCTCCTCGTCCTCCCTCCTCTCCTCTCCGTTCCCGCCCTCTCCGCCTTGCGCCCACACCCCAGCGCTCCTTCCCCCACCTCTCCTTCCCCTCGCCCTCCTCGTCTCCTCAAAGCCCACAGCTCCCCGCATCCTCCGTTTGTCCCAGGACCGGCCCCTCTTTCCCCTCCTGCCTTCTCTCTGACTTGTGGGTTTGCTTTGCACCGACGTCCGCAGGCTGTCCTGAGGCCAGCAGAAAACACAGGCAAAGTCCAGTTTGTCTTTTGACTCCTGGTAGGTACCGTTGGGACAAATATATCAGGTCATCCTTTGGGTCTCAGAGACAGGTTCTAGCAGTGGGAGCAGATGAGGGCAGCTCTTAGAGAGACCCCTCTGCATAGAAGAGTTTCTCCCACTCCTCTCACGCGACTTGGGTTAGGGAGCCATGGCGCCCGGACGCCGTGGCAGAAGTCTCCCAAGACACAGACACGACACAATCTGAACCAGGACAGATGCCTAGCAGCACAAAGGTTTCACCGGTGAATGGCATCAGGCTTTGCCATGCTTTGGTTCCTTTGGCCTAAGTACACCAGAGGACAAGCTTTAGCTTCGGCGTCCTCAAGGCCAGCGGGAAACTCACACTCCAACCGTACAGAGTTTACAGTACTTATCCATTTACCTATCACAATACCAGGCATGCATTTTACACTTAACACTTTTCACGTACATTATCTGATATAACTTACACCTGTGAGGTAGGTGTTCTCATCCCCATTTTAAGCAAAGGGAGACTCAGAGTTTGTGTGATCTTTCAAGATCCTTCAGCTAATCAACAGTTGAATGGAGGTGGAACCCAGAAATTCAGACTAAGAATTTCTTCTCCATTCTTCTCTTCAGGTCCTTTGATGTTGGGTACCACACTCACTCATCCCAGGTGACTGGGGAATGGGGGTTTCCTCTGCTGAATGGTTTCAAGCCATCTCATTCTTCATCTCAACTTCAATGTCATCGCCAAAAGGCCTTCTCTGACAACCGCCGAATCTGACTTGGTAGGTCTCTGCTGTCACATTCTCTGTCTCAGCACCCTACATATTTCTTTTGTTGTATTTAATCTCCAAATACCATTTTTACTAATTTGTTTACAAATGTGTGTGGTCCTTCTCTGCATCAGGCATTGTGTACTACAAAAATAGAGATAATGTGCCTGTGGAATCCCTGGTGCCCCAAAGAGGACACATGACAGGTCCAGTGAAACCGTGTTTTATGTGCTATACAAATATTTGAGTGCTTCCTATGTGCCAGTTACTTTTTTAGTCACTGGGATGCAACAATAGCCAAGGTAAACAAAATCTTTGCTCTCATGGAGCTTATTCAAGTGTTTGTGTGTGTGTGTGTGTGTGTGTGTGTGTGTGCAGTTCTGTGCAAGACATAATACGCAGATAAATGAATCAAATAGATATTATTTGAATTGCTGGTAAGCACTATGAAGAAATATAGATCAGGAATGGGTATCAGGAATGTGAGGGGTTGGGGAGAGGCAGGGAAAAATGCCGTTTTCATTAGGGTCATTTGAGAAAGCCTTCAAGAAGGTGACATTTGAACAAAGAGCTGAAGGAAGTGAGGGGGCGAGCCACACGTGTCTGAGGAAACGTCTACTGAACCTCTTTACGATGATTTAGAAGGCACATCTGAATCTTCCCTGCAGGCTACCAGAGTTATAATAATGAACATTAATCAATGCTATTTGGTATAATGGAGGAAAAGACAGTATTTTAATTGCTTGGATTCCAGATGATCAGAAGTTATGTCAGTGGTCATGCCGGCTCAATGTTATTAAAAATACTAATTTGGGGCTTCCCTGGTGGCACAGTGGTTAGGAATCTGCCTGCCAAGGCAGAGGACACAGATTCGAGCCCTGGTCCGGGAAGATTCCATGTGTCGCGGAGCAACTAGGCCCGTGGGCCACAACTACTAAGCCTGTGCTCTACAGCCTGCAAGCCACAGCTACTGAGCCCGTGTGCCACGATTACTGAGGCCCGCGTGCCTGGAGCCGGTGCTCCGCAGCAAGGGAGGCTACTGCAGTGAGAAGCCCACGCACCACAGCGAAGAGTGGCTCCCACTTGCTGCAGCTAGAGAAAGCCCACGTGCAGCAAAGACCCAAAGCAGCCAAAAATAAAATAAATTTTAAAAAAGTACTGATTTGATTATTTCGATGCTTTAATATTTCTGTGAGCTCGTCCATTATTAGCTCATATTTACAACGACAGCACCAAAAAGCCTCCAGGGGCATTTCCTAGCCTCTGTGTAGTGAATGGTACCCACAGTGGGAGAGGGCCAGCTTGCAGAAGGAGAGGAAGACCTGGGAAGACAGGGGACTTAGAGAGCAGGAGTGGTTCCGGGGAGAGGAGGGGGAGGAATTAGTTACAGCAGAATGGCTGAGAGGCACTGAGGGGGGCAGAGGGGCTGGGGATGAGAGAGAAGGCCAGGGAAGGAAGCTTAGGAACCGAAAAATCCTCAGCAGCAGCAGCACCACCACCACCACCACCACCAGGGTTGCTATCGTTATCATTATCAGGATCGCTTTACAGCTTAAGTGCCGTGGTGAATAAGTAAATCCAAGGCACTCAAGTTGAACTTCTCAAGGAAGAGATTTCCTCCTATGATGGCTCCTTCCCAAACTCCCTCAACAGAGACCCCAGGACTCCTTTCCTTCCTCAGGGTCCCTCAACCTGGGCTGCCCCTTTAGTGGGGATTCTGTGTAAACATACAAGTTCAGTGTACACGGTGTCAGGACAATGTCCCCCACAGAGCACAGCCTTACAGTGTAAGGCTGGCAGCACGTGGGAAGCCTGCAAGTGCAGCAGAAAAGAAGCTGCTGGTGAGCTTCTCAGAATGAGGAAGCCAGAGCTGGGTTCAAAAAGAAAGCCGCTTGCTGTTTCCCTGTTCCCTCCTTCCTTGAGAAGGGGCGGGGTGCCCTGGGAGGAGGTGCTGTGCGCATCTCTAAGCAGCTGGGGTCTGTGGAGAAGCTGGACTCAGAATTGGTCCTAAACACACACACACACACAACACACACACACACACACACACACACACACACACACACACATGTCTCTGCCCTTTGGAGTCTCCAGGAGGTTAGTGGTTCCCCTCTGGGCCTTGATGTATCTTGAAGGTGAGACCATTCCATTTCCTCTGACTCACCCTCCTGCTGCCACATTTCTGTGCTGTCTGTCCTAGGATTTCAGCATCTGTTCTTGTGTGACAAGAAGAAACAGCTCCCTTGGGTAACAGCCTTTCTCTCTCCTTCCTGCTATAATGTCAAGAGGGGGAGGTGTGTGTGCAATGTGAGGTGTGGTTGTGTGTGCTTGTGGCATCCTCCAGAGAGAAAACGAAAGCTTCCATGCTCTGTCTGCAGGATGAGTTTCCAGTTGACCATCCTAAAGACAGCACTCATTTCTTCAACGTGCTTGGCTTTCTCTGGGATAACAAGGTTGTAGGGTGGGTGGAGAGAGAGCTGGGCAAGAAAGGGACCTCACGCTTAGCTCTACCCATGCACGAATGACTTTATACACAGGATCCGATTTTTAAACTTTGTGAATATGTATATTGTTATCTCCATTTTAGCTCAGGATGGGCCCAACTAGTAAGTTTTGGAACGCAGCTCTGAGTCCAAAACACCCACTTTTCCCACCTCACAATAGCACCTCACTGACTGTGACGTGCCACACAGAGAGCATGACAACATGAATGACCAAAGAAGCGTTTTTATTGGGTAGGTCCAGGAAGAGAACACGTTAGGACTGAGAAAGAGCACGTCGTACAATCAGGTGGTGATTCTGGTCCGCACTCATGATTACCGCTGCTGTGCTTTTTTACTCAACTTGGATTCTTGCCCCCAAGCTACTGATTCTCTACTCTGGCTGCACATAAGAATCACCTAAGGAGCTTTTACAAAATCCTGATGTCCAGGGCTGCTCTGGGAGACTCTGATTTAATTGGTTGGGGGGATGGGACCTGGGCAAGCCCCCCAGGTGATTCTAATGTGCAGCCAGGGTTGAGAAGCAATCTTCTAAGACAGCCATGGGAGAGGTGCACAGGGAAGAGACTGGCTTGTAGCACCTCTTTTGATGGTTTAATGGTAACAAGCTTGCTAATCATGTTTACCATGTAAGAAAGGGGGTATTGACGGGATGTAATGCTAGAATCTCTCAGAAGGGCGTTAAGGAAATCTCAGGCAGTCATTTTATCCATTCCCCTTGATTAGTTAGAAATTGGAGAGTGAGAAATATTTATATAGGTTAACAACATTTAAAAACATTTTTAAAGAAAGGAAAACTAATGGGTGAGCAGAATAGCAGAAAGATTGGGTTTCCCCTTTGGGGAAAAAGCAATTCCTGCTATTCCGGAAGAACTCCAAACCACAGCCAGTCTGCCTTCCCACATACCCTTCTCTGAGGGTTTCTGGACAGGAGTCATCATCACAGGATGTTTGGAGGATGGATGTGCCTGCCCGATGGCAGCAACAGCTTTTCCTACAGAGGAAGGTGGGTCAACGTAGATATCACTGGGACGAGTAGGATTTCAGTGTAGTTAGCTGGCTTTCTTTCATGACCCCAAATCCCTGTGCATTAGAACTAACCAACTTCCTGGCTTCCCACTGCCTTCTCTCCTGAGCAGCCTGGAGCCTCCCTGGCAAGACCTGGTTCCACTGTTGGCTCTCAGCCTCTCCCTCAGGGAGCAAGTGCATATGCACTCACTTTTTCCAGTGGTCTTCTCAGTCTGATTTAATGGATATACCAGGACTGATGACACATCAGCATGGGATCTTTCTTTTGCTTCTTGGGTAATTGTCCTATTAACAGCTGTTCCCGGGAAAGGAGGGTGTGTGTGGGGGGGGCGGGGAGGAGGGTGGCTTCCCGGGTGAAGAAGGACACACCCTGGATTTTACAAGGTTAATCAGTGGGTTCTGGGAAGGAGGCTTACACCTGCTCAGACTTGATCTGGAACTCTAGACAGCGTGGAAGACGGTCTTTCGATCTCCACTCCCTACACAGAGTACTATTAAATATCCCGGGTGCCTACACCCTGCCAGGCCTCACTGCCAGCTGCTGAGATTTTCTCTACGTCTCTATTCTCCTCAGCCCTTGAAATGGGCTAGCGATTCTTTGTCTTTCCCATTTTTCTTCCCACCTTTCCGTAACTGCTAAGCAGAAAACTTTTTCTAACTACCCCTAGTCATTCTTTTTTTTTTTTCTCCTAGTCATTCTTTAACCCAATAATAAAGTTCCTGATCCAGCTCTCTCCCACTTTACACTCAAATAATTATTATACACATTTAAACATAGCACTTGAAGTTGGGAGGCAAAAGAAAGGGAACACGATAGTGTGGGCAAAAGACCTCTCCACACCTTTCCCACCCCTTCTCTAAGGATTTTTTTTTTTTAACACCTTTTTGGAGTATAATTGCTTTACAATGGTGTGTTAGTTTCTGCTTTATAAGAAGTGAATCAGCTATACATATACATATATCCCCATATCTCTTCCCTCTTGCGTCTCCCTCCCACCCTCCCTATCCCACCCCTCTAGGTGTTCACAAAGCACCAAGCTGATCTCCCTGTGCTATGCGGCTGCTTTCCACTAGCTATTGGTTTTACATTTGGTAGTGTATATATGTCCATGCCACTCTCTCACTTTGTCCCAGCTTACCCTTCCCCCTCCCCATGTTTCTCTAAGGATTAACATGGAGCCCCTCCTATTCTCAGTGCCTGTAACTCTCTCCACACCCAGGACCCCAGAAAGGAGAGAAAGGAAAGAAGAGGATGGGTAAGAGAGCTATCTTAGCAAACTTGTGAGTCATTAAAAAGTGACCAAATGAATTTAGGCTTTCACAGTGATGTGAGAGTATCACATGGTTATCTCCTCAGTGTGGCTGTCCCACCCACAGTTGCCATTTCAGTGAATGTTTATCTTGATTTCATGTTAGTCTTATATGTACTACATAACTTTATTTCTCATCCCAGGCACCTGGTACCCTGCTATGCAGCTCAAAAGAAACTTGTGAAGTACAAATGGACTGTCCAAAACACTCAGTTTTGTTGGTGCTAAGGTTCCCTGACTCCCCATAGATAAACGATTGCCCAGTTGTTGTTTTTTCAGAACTGTGTCAAGGTTTAAAATTGTTCTCTATTTGCTGTGTCAAACAGATGGCCACTCTTAGTATGCAATTTCTCCTTCTATCTTCTCAAAATAGTCTTGTATTTTAGCCTGGTAACTTTAGTCTAGTCTTGATATCTTTTAGTGCTATGGTTTTAAAATATTTCCTTCTCAACCCCCTTGATATATTTTTAGAGTTACTGATTACACCTTAATTTCTCCTCTTTTCTTATCCAACAGCAGTATTTACCTTCATGGTCTTATTCAGGGGCTGAATGGTCATCCATTTTTTTAGATAATATGCCATATCCTTCAAAACCACACCTCCTCCAATTATTGATTTCTGCTTTTAACAGCAACTTTTAATCACAGGCCTGCTTGAGTTCCCCTTCAGTTATTCAGCAAGTACTTTTTATTTATTTAAAAAACGTTTTATTTTATTTCTTGTATTCTGGCGGCACGTGGGATGGTTCTCCAACCAGGGATTGAACCCTGGCCTCCTCAGTGAAAGCGCGGAATCCTAAGCACTAGCCCACCAGGGAACTTCCATAAAATATTTTACTTATTTGTTTGGTAGTACCGGGTCTTAGTTGTGGCAGGCGGGCTCCTTAGCTGTGGCTCGCCAGCTCCTTAGTTGTGGCATGTGAACTCTTAGCTGCAGCATGCATGTGGTATCCAGTTCCCTGACCAGGGATTGAACCCAGGCCCCTCGCATGGGAAGTGCAGAGTCTTAACCACTGCGGCACCAGGGAAGTTCCTTATTTATTTTTTAAAGTCGAGATGTTATTTATTTATTTTTGGCCATACTGTGGGCTTGTGGGATCTCAGTTCCCTGACCAGGGATTGAACTCAGGCCATGGCAGTGAAAGTCTGGAATCCTAACCACAAGACCACCAGGGAACTCCTGGCAAGTATTAAGTATCTGCTATTGCAGGCACTGTCCTAGGTTTTGAAGACTCAACAGTTAATGCACAAAATTCTAGTCCTCATGGGTTTTCTATTTTAGCATTTTCTGGGTGACAAATAGTAAAATGAATAAATAAAACATGTGCTCTCTGAACCCATCTTTTTTTTTGTTAATTATTTATTTTTGGCTGCGCAATGGCTCTCTCTAGTTGTGGGGAACGGGGGCTACTCTTTGTTGCTGTGCACAGGCTTCTCGTTGCAGTGGCTTCTCTTGTTGCGGAGCAAGGGCTCTAGGGGCGTGGGCTTCAGTAGTTGTGGCACTCGGGCTCAGTAGTGGCATGTGGGATCTTCCCCGACCAGGGCTCAAACCTATGTTCCCTGCATTGGCAGGTGGATTCTTAACCACTGCACCACCAGGGAGGGCCCCTTAATCTGTCTTTGAAATGAGTAACTAGTTTTCTGAGGATTCAACGCAGTATACTCCTACATGGTGAAAGTGCGTTATAACCTGTGAACCACCCAGAATTAAGCCGCCTAATTCTCCAAACACATGATGGACTGGGTGTTCTCATCAAATAAATTACCAGTTGGCCTTGTCCTTGGTTGTATAAGGCCCAATGGCTCGCCCACTAGATTAGCAGGATCTTCCAGGAAGTCAAGAATTTGAGTCAATGCCTCTTTTTGTCCCACAGCTAGGAACAACTTACTACAAACGCCGCCAACTCAGTGACAGCCTAAAAGTGGTCTTTGCACCAGTTGTATGAAAACTACCCGAGTTGTTTAATAAACGGGCAAGGTTATCAGGCTGCCACCCCAGGGTAAGAATCAGAACCTCTGGTGCGGTGCCTCAAAATGTGCAAGTTCAACAACTTCCCAAGGTGATGCTGGAGGTAAACCAATGTTTGGAAATCACAAAGATGTCGGCTAGAAGAGACTGGAGAACACTAGAAACTGAGGAAGTTCCTGAAAAGCAAAACTAACCTGCGTGGGAGCCTGGGCAGAGGGGGTGTGTGGGGAGGTTGGTACAGACAGAGGAGAAGGGTGTTTATATTATGACAAAAATAACTAATTATGTCACATCCCTCATAACCCCAACGTCCCACCACCGTCGTAGCAAACCGTCCGCAGGGTTTGCCTGGGACAGGCGGCGTAAGGATCCCTGACTGGCAAGGGGCCCAACGCGCAGCCCGCACGGAGCGGAAGCTGAGAGAGCGGTTTCCGCTGCCAGCACCCAAAATGGCGGCACGAGCGTCCCCACCATGCGAAACACATGCTCTATGCCGCATCTCAGGTCTCACTGGACTTTTGCAAGTCACCGTGGGAACCCTCAAGGGGGGGACCCCGCACTCCGGCGGCGATACCACCTCCCATTCCCAGCCCTAAGCCCTTATACCCTCGCCAAAGAATGCACTGGAAGCGCTCAGCCTATTAACTTCACTCCGTGCCCAGCCTCTAATACCTCCTGCAGCCGGCGAGCGACGGGCGCACGGCCGAGGGGTCCCGAACGCCGGGCGATAGGACCTTCGCCCCACTTTATTGGTGGGCCCATGCCGTGGGGCGGGCCTACATGCCCATTGGGCCGTGGACCGTGTCAGTCTTGGGAAATCGGTAAAGGGAGAAGGAGGCGCACTCAGCCATTGGGTTCTCTCTGCTGTCAATCAAAGCGACATCCGGCGACGGCCAATGTCTCCGCTCGTTGATTGGAGAAACGTGTCCCGGGGGAGTACGTGTAGGGCGGGCTTCCGTGTGAGGTAGAAGGAGGGGGCGGGGAGGGAAGCGGAGGCTGGCGAGCTGTAGGCCGGCCGGCGGTGGCGGCGGCAAGGCCTGGCCTCGGGCTGAGCGCCTGCTGTGGCGGCAGCGGCGGACGCCGAGATCAGCAGAGGGTATAAAGCACATTTCTTTCCCGAACGGGAGGGGCGCAGCGCCGCGGGGCCGAGGCTTACGGGGTGAAGGGCGGCGGGGTGGAGCTGAGGGGCAGGAGGCGGGAGCGGGCGGCCGAGCGGAGTTCGCGTCGGGGCCGGGCCCTGGGCCTGGCAGGGAGGGGCCGAGAGGCCGTGGAGAAAGCATCTCCGGGGTGGGTTGGACTGGGGAGGGCTGAGGGCCTGAGAAGGCGTGGTGTTAGGCCCAGGCTTGGGAGCGGGGTGGGGCCATAAGGGCGGAGGGCGGGGTGGGGTTTGGCCGTCAGGGTGGGTCAAGGCCGGGAAAGTACACTTGCTAGCTGCTGCCCAGAGGCTAGAAGTCGAGGCGCCAGGAGCGGCATGGCGACTTGGTCCCAGCCGGACTCGGGTATCCGGGGCAGGGTGGGACCGGGCTCAGGCCTGGCCTTACTCGATCTTTAAGGGACCTTGTCCGGTTTCTCGAACTTAATTGGCTCTTGGGAGGTTTTTAGTAGTAAATTGCGTGAGAACTGGAGGGAAGTGTAAGCAGGAATTCTGGGTCGCAATTATGTTTACTCCAACCAGATAAGGGCGTGTGTGTGTGTGTGTGTGTGTGTGTGTATGTGTATATATCCCTCTTTCCCTTTAGGATGAAGTTCGTAGATGGGTCACAGCAGTGAACAGGAGAGAGCTATGTCGTGGTTTATGAGGTTAATGGAAGCTCAGAAGTAGAGACTAGAAAGTGAAAGGCAGCTTTACTCCCTCCCCACTTGGCTATCTGGGTTGAAGACTTGGCCATATCCTTCTGCTTTGGATCAGAAGATCACGTGAATGAAAATAAAAACTGCCTATTCAAATTCTGGACCTAATAATCCTGCCTCAGGGCCCCCCATCTCGTCAGTACCCCCATTTTTTTAAAAATGTGAGAGTGATAGGAAAGGGAAATCAGATTTTAAAGTTGGAAAAACAAAAGGCATTATTCTTTTCTATGATGTGGTGGTTGTCTTCTTGTCCTTTTACTCTCTCACCCATTAATAATCTCTCCCTCCCTTTTAGAACTTGAAGGCACAAGAATTGTAGGCAGTTTTCTACTGAGAGAGGAGAAACAAACTTTAAGATAGGAAATGGACTTCTCACGCTAAAAATAGAAGCTGGATAGTGTGTATGGGGTGGGGGGAGGGTTGGTAAATCAGACAACGTGTAAAGTATTTTGGATGCCGTGGGCATTATCTGCTTATCCAAAATGAGCTACCTTTTAGGGTACTGCAGAATTAATATCCAGAAACTGAGATCCCTTGTGAGCAATACCTTCCTCTCATAGTTGTTCTGTCTGTAACAGGTTTTCATGTTTTGTTTTTCTTGGAGTATAATAACTGATTTTTTTTTTAATTTATTTTTAAATAAAAAATAAAAGTGGCCTTTTAATGTGTTTCCTACCTCTGCCTTGGTCATGGCATGAAAATTATGGAATCTTATCCTGTTGCTTTTGTGATTCCCATTTCAGGTTTCTTTGGAAACCCCCCTGGTAAGTGTGGAGGAGGCGGGACACTCTGACCCAAGACAAAAAGGCCTGTAGCTCCAGCCAAAGGAAATAAACCTTAGGAGAGAGAAGGAAAAAAAATATCCATCACCTGTTCCCGAGAACAACCTGCAGTGAAATTTACAGAGAGGACAACTAATGTGAGTGAGGAAGTGACTGTATGTGGACTGTGGAGACAGTAAGTCACGTGGGCCCTGAGGGCCTGGACTGGGTTAGGAAACAGTTGTACTTTCAGAGGTGAGGTGTCAAGAAGGGAAAAGTGAATGTGGTCTGGAGTGTGGCCTTGGCTCCAAGGGGTGTGCTTTCCTCTGAGGCTGTCAGGAAGCTCAGCCCCTGTGTTCTGCCAGGGTGGGGTACAGGGTTTGGCACTGAGGAGGGTAACTTGCTGGCTGGAGCAGCAGAGCAGTGGCCTTGATTTGTCTTTTGGAAGATTTAAAAACCAAAAAGCATAAACATTCTGGTCCTTCAGCAATGCTTTCTCTGAAGAAATACTTAACGGAAGGACTCCTCCAGTTCACCATTCTGCTGAGTTTGATCGGGGTGCGGGTGGACGTGGATACTTACCTGACCTCGCAGCTTCCCCCGCTCCGGGAGATCATCCTGGGGCCCAGTTCTGCCTATACTCAGACCCAGTTCCACAACCTGAGGAATACCTTGGATGGCTATGGTATCCACCCCAAGAGCATAGACCTGGACAATTACTTCACTGCCCGGCGGCTCCTCAGTCAGGTGAGGGCCCTGGACAGGTTCCAGGTGCCAACCACTGAGGTTAACGCCTGGCTGGTCCACCGGGATCCGGAGGGGTCTGTCTCTGGCAGCCAGCCCAGCTCGGGCCTCGCCCTCGAGAGTTCCAGTGGTCTCCAAGATGTGACAGGCCCAGACAACGGGGTGCGAGAAAGCGAAACGGAGCAGGGATTCAGTGAAGATTTGGAGGATTTGGGGGCTGTAGCCCCTCCAGTCAGTGGAGACTTAACCAAAGAGGTTAGTGGCGACGTGGAGGGGAGGGTGGGAAGGGTCTGGGGTTGCGGGGGTGGGCTGGTCCTGAAGGAGTGTAGTAATAGTAGTAAGCCCTGTAAAGAACCAGAGAGGTTCCGGGGGGTCTCAGGCATTGTTCTGGGATAGGAGTGGGCTAGATTGTCTGACTAAGATTTTGGGTTGGGAGCATTTCCTTGTGTTGAACCATTGACCCACCTCTAAATGAACTGTCAGGGCAGTGGGAGGTCCTTAGAACATGCCTGTGTGTTTACTGCTTGGATTTCAACATGACTCCTGGAGGCCCGGGGTGGGGGAGGGAGTCATGTTATGATGGGCTTTGATGCGGTGTATGTTCGTTGCTAAGACACAAATATTTTGTGGACTGTTGCCTTGTACCTCCCCCCACATCAAAACACACATATGTATTCTGAAGTTCTCCTCCTTTGTGGTCAGGCCTGTTGTGGTGGTAAGGTCCTGATAAGTCTCCTCTCCTGGGTCTGGGCCAAGGGGTAGATTTAGATAGTTATTCTTGGCCAGGAGAGGGCCAAGGCTCCCATTCTTTGCTGAAGGCCCACTGCAGCGAGTAGGGACGGGAGGGATGGATGGGAACTAGAAGAGAAACTGCATTCTGCTGCTGAAGGCAGCTTGCTCTGAGCTGTCAGAGGTCTGAACTGACGAGCGGCTGACACACTGTTCTGGGCAGAAGGTGGTGCAGTCGCCTCTAACCATGTTAAATGGTTTCTGCTGCCCCTCCCCCACCAATGTGATAAGACTGCCTTGAGCTCTGCGTTTGGACCTGTCTTGCCACTCAGTCTTACGGAGCTTGGGAAAAGATCCAGTTCAGTCGCTTCCATTAGGGAAGGAGGAGGCTGGATTGCACTGGGCTGGGTTTTCCAGAGCTGCGTCTTGAGGCGGGGGTGCATGGGGGGAGTGTTTGGGAAGAGGGGGTGTGGAGGTATGTTAAAAGTTTTACAGATGCTGTAGAACTTGGCTCTTTCTGCATACCAATCAGACCAGGTTTTGCCTACCATCCCGCGTTGAAGCCTGTTCCTGAGCTCGGTTCTCTGGATGTTAGTGACTGTCAAATCATGTGGCTTTCTCTGGGCCCGTGGTCCTCAACTGGGGATGATTTTGTCCACCAGGGAACATGTGGCAGTGTCTAGAGACAGCTTTGGTTGTCACAACTGGAGAAGGTGTTATTGGCATCTAGTGGAGAGAGGCATGGGATGCTGCCGAACTTCCTAAAAAGCATAGGACAGCCCCTAAATAACAGATTGATCTGGCCCCAAATGTCAGTAGTGCCAGGGTTGCTCTGTGCTTAGCTGGCTCACATGGGCTCTACTTTGAGAGAGACTAGCACTACCTGAGTGGGGGAGTCATGAGCACTTCTTGCCTTGCGGTGCCTCTTTTCTGAGATCCTTACAGTGCCACCTCTCTTCTGCTTCCTGTGTTATTTACCTTCAACTGGACTCCAGGCTTGGCACAGTGGTCTGAAGAAGTATGCCTCCCGGCCTCCTCTTCCATCATCCCACCCACGGTAGCTCCTCAAGGGGTAGATGTAATTGGGCTTGGGAACCCTGCTGCTGGTAACCCAGCAGGCATAGCTTCATTCCTCTTCCTGCAGGGATCTCTCCTGGGATGGGGTGGGATGGGATGTTTTCAATGTAATTGGATGGGTTGGGGTGGAATGGGATGGGACTTTGACCCTGCTTGCCTCCATTTCTTGATCTTCATGAAGTTTGTGCTTTCCCTGACCCCAGGCTTTCACTGCTCCCTTTGGAGATTGGGGGTGGGTTAGCGTTAGGGGCCCAGGCTGGGTATGGGGGAAGGGAGGATTTTTGTGTGTCTAGAACATTATTTCCTCAGCAACTCAGGGATAAAAATACCCAGGTCCAGAGCATGTGACAGGCACTGCTGGAGCTGGTATTATCCCTGGGTGGCAGCACTCCCCTGCTGCCAGGCCTGTTCGATGGACAGCTATAGCCCAGGCCCTTGTCAGGGATAGGATTCCCCTCGAGGTTGGCACTCTGCCCAGAGAGGGGGGTGGCCTGTGTACAGCTCTTTGCAGGCGAGGAGGAGCACTCTGCGACCAAGGAGAACATGCTGTCCCTGACCTGACCTTAGGCTCAAGGGGAGCAGCAGTGAGAATGGGAGCCAGAATTGTGACCCTGGTTCTGTCAGGGGCATTCTTCCTGCTTGAGAGATGTAAGCCGGGGCTCAGGCAGAGATGGCTCTTGAACAAAGCCTGGGGTAAAAAGAAAGTGGGGGGCGGGGGGGACATGTTTGTGTCCAGGACGTTGCGGAGCACCTGTCTCCTTCAGTGCTGGCGTTCTGGCTCCTGTCTCCCTCCTCTTGCCTGGGGCTAGGCCTGGCCGGCACTGTGACATCCCTGCATTTGTGCAGATGGATTTCCCCCTTCCTCTTGTCTAGCTTGTTGTAGGGTGACAAAGCCCCTGGTTCCCAGTGGATCTGGGTGCACTGGGTTCCTGCCCAGGCTAGCTTTTTGAGCCTTGGGCTTGAGGACGACTGGCCACAGCCCTCCTGAGGAACGGGAAAACTCCTTACACTTCCAGGGAAGAACTTAGATTCCCGGAGAAGCTGTGGGAGGAGTGAGTGTCTGCCCAGTCCTGAGTCCCAGTCCTGAGTGGGCTGGGTAAGCAGGATGCGACAGGAGGGAGAGTGGCACCCCTTCCCCCCAGGGCGCTCTCACTGCGCCACCCCGGCTGGCTGACTGGGCTGGGTGGGGCTGCCCGCCCCTGGGTGCGTCTCCTTGAGGAGACGGAGGCGGCCGGGGATGGGCTGGTTCCTTGCGGCAGCTTCTCCAGCTGCCTTGGTGCAGAGATTGGCTCCCGGCTGCAGCTAGGTAACAGGCGGTGGGAGGGGATTGGCTCCTTCCGCATCTCCAGCGGAGACTTGGGGGAGGAGATTGGCTCTCGTCGCAGCCTAGGTAACGACAGTGGGAGGGGATTGGCTCTTTCCGCAGCCCAGCTGCTGACCTGGGGGAGGGGATTGGCTCTCTGCAGCCTCAGCAGTGACCTGCGGGGTGGGAGGGGGAGGGGATTGGCTCCTTGCTGCAGCCTAGGTAACAAGTTTGGGGGGCGTGGGGAGGGGGAGAGAGGGAGGAGCGGGAGGATAGGCCCAGGAGGGAGCTTGCTTTCCTCTGCAGCTTGAGCACGGAGCATGGGGTGGGAGTCCCATCTCACTGCAGCCTCTGCGGTGAGCTCAGGGTGGGGGCTGCCGGGCGCCTGAGTGGAACTGGGGTTGTGAGGTGGGAGGGGGCTGCTCCAGGATGGAGGAAGGGGGCTGGGCTGGGCCGCCCAGGCAGCAGCACGGGCGGGGCACCCTCCTTGGGCCCCTCGGAGCTAGCAAGGGGCCACCCTTCCAGCCTGGTGTGCTCCCTGCGAGCCAAGAGCTCCTTGGAGCCCCCTGTCCGGCTGCCCGGCACCAGCTGCCCTGGGGCTCATCTCGCACACCATGACCCGCCTGGACCGCAGCTCTCACAGTGGTGGGGGCCATGCCAAAGGGAGCCGGCCCCTTAACTCTTTGGTGGCTGGTCACCGGGTGGCCCAGCCCCCCTCTGCTCCTGGGTCCAGGGCTTCTGTTCAGGTTGGTATATGTGGGGAGACTGCAGGGAGAGGTACACCTGGGAGGTCTTAGGATCAGGGAGGCTTACTGTGGGAGAGGGATACCTGGTCAGAGCTAGGGAGGTGGGTCTAAGCTAAGGATACTGCTTTCTGGAAAGTGTCTGCCTTTAAATCTCTGACTGGAAGGCAACAGTTTAGGGTTTCTCTAACTGCAGGGGGTGGCATGTACAGGAAACCTGAACGCCTCGTATTTATTGGGGTTGTACGCTGGTGGCATTGGGGGTAGCAGGTGGAGCCGGAACTCATCAGGAGCCGCCAGCGTAGAGAGGGAGGCATTTTGGTGCCCGGGGCGGCAGTTGTGGCTGGGCAGTGATGGGGGCTATGTCCTTGAGTGGGTTGCCTGATGGGAGTCAGTGAGTCCTGGGGTGTGGTAAGGGAGTGAGAGCACTGGTTTGTGGGGACACCGTGGGGCTGGCCTTGGCAGGGGTGGGGTGTCCAGTGAGGATCACCTGACTGCCTGAGGCTCTCCGGGGATTGAGGCAGCTTGCTGGGATCAGCTGAGAGTGGGCATTCTGTTGTGGCAGGGATGGATCTTGAGGTGAGCCTGGACTGAATTGTGGGTGTTCAGCCTTACTCCTGCCTCACCCAGGGAAGGGGGAACGGCTGTGGGAAGGGCTGGATGGCCTGCCGTGTCATTGGTTGCATCAGGTGGTTGCAAATGCAGGGGTTCCCTCTCCAGCCCACCCCACCCCTTTATGCAAACGAAATGGCACCACAGGCTGATGCAAGCCTGGCCACTGCGAAGCAGTTTTGCTTGACAGTTCACTCTTGCTTGCCACGGCCAGCTTTCTACAAACCACGTTTTAAGGGATTCCCATTCCCGAAATGAGAAGTGTCTCCTGCTTCCCCCTTTCTTCTTAAGTAGTGGTAAGGTGGCCCTGCCTTTTGGCCTGGCTGTGCCTCTGGTCCAGATCCTAAGCCCGCAGACCGGTATGGTGATGGTTGTGCTAGTGGTTTTCGCTAGCTTTTTTTTTTTTGGAGGCTGGTGTCTGGAAATGGATGAATGAAGCCGTGCTGGTACGGAGGGGACAGGGGGTAGAGTCTGGCAGGTGTAGATTGGGAGGGGCCCCACCCGGGAGAAGTTGGGGTGATGCTAACCTCTGAGGGGCAGGACAGGGAGGGGCCCCTGGACCCCAGAGCTAAAGTCACGATGCTCTGTCTTCCAGGACATAGATCTGATTGACATCCTTTGGCGACAGGATATTGACCTGGGGGCTGGGCGTGAGATTTTTGACTACAGTCATCGCCAGAAGGAGCAGGATGTGGATAAGGAGCTGCAAGGTGGAGCAGAGCAGGAGGACACCTGGCCAGGCGAGGGTGCAGAAGCTCTGGCGCGAAACCTGCTAGTGGATGGAGAGACTGGGGAGAGCTTCCCTGCACAGGTACTCCTGCCTCTGCCCACTTCTAGAAACTTCTCTTTAGAGAAGGCAGGTTGTGCCTGTGGGATGGGCCTGAATGTGTATCTTGGGTTGGGGTCTCTAAGTCACAGTGGTGGCTGAGGAAGCGGGAGTAGAAGAGCAGCAGCAGCGGAGGGGCCGCGCCTTGGTAACGAGCAGCACATGGGAGGCAGAGCACCTAGCGGCTTTCTGCTTGCGTCAGAACCCCCCACTCTCTTCTCCCCTGGAGTTTGGGACTCAGGGCCAGCCGACAGCCTGGGAACGGAGGGAGAGTGTAGGCCTGCAACCATGCAGGGCCTCCCTCAAGCTTCCCCTTGGAAAGGCTGGGGAAGGGGCTTTGGCCCACAGGCAGCCAAGGCCCGGGTCAGTCAGACTTAACAGTTGCTGTTGCCACAGGTGCCTGGTGGGGAGGACCAGACAGCCCTGTCCTTGGAAGAGTGCCTTAGGCTGCTGGAGGCCACCTGCCCCTTTGGGGAGAATGCTGAGGTGAGCAGGACTCCAGGGAGAGCCCACTGAGTCAGCAGGGCAGCCTGCACACAGTGTGTCTCTCTGTGGCTGCCTGAGGGGCCGGCTTTTGGTGTTGGCCTTGTCCTGGCTGCTGGGGGTGAATTCAGAGGAAGGAAGAAACAGAACCTCAGGTGGTAGTCTCGGGGAGGAAAGCAGAAGGTGGTCTTTCCTCCTCCCCTGTTAAACCCTCTGTGTTTTGCCCTAGTTTCCAGCAGACATTTCCAGCATAACAGAAGCAGTGCCTAGTGAGAGTGAGCCCCCAGGTCTTCAAAACAATCTTTTGTCTCCTCTCCTGACGGGGACAGAGTCTCCATTTGATTTGGAACAGCAGTGGCAAGATCTCATGTCCATCATGGAAATGCAGGTAGGATTATCAGAACCAGGCACAAACTTCTCGGACTTTGTGTGGGGTGTCTTCATACTCAGTTGCTTTTCCACTTCTGGGAAAAGAGAGAGTAACACCTTTCTGATCCATAGGAAAGTGGGGACACTGAGAGGTAACTGTCCACGTGTCAGTAGGTGGTGGAGTCAGGATTGGGGTTTGGGTTAAAGCCCCGGGGCTGAGGCTTCTAAAGCAGGCCTGCCTCCTAGGTGCGCCTCCTTCTTTCCCTTCAGGCAGATAATCACTGGGCTGGGTGTTGCCTAGGTTTAGCATTAATAAAAGCTGACATTATTGTAGTGCTTTACAGCCATTGTCATCTCACTTGGCCCTTGGGATCATCTAGTCAGCCCTTTATTATTTTAAACGTGAGGACACTGAATCTCAAAGAGAGACTGAGTGAAATGCTCCTGGTCTTACAGCAAGTGGTGCAGCTAGGCTTTCTTACTCCAAGGCTGGGTGTACTTTTCACTGTGCTGATTCTGCAGTGTTAGGTGCTTTTTTCCTCTCCTCCATGATGGGGAAGTCTGGGCCAAACATGACCTGGAGCTGATCAGTCCTGCCTTGGGGTGGAGTCCACAGGGAGGAACCCGTCTCTGCCAGGCATGATGGATCAAGCGGGGCCAGGAGCTGATGCTGTGGGCTGTGGTTTCCTGTCTCTTGCCTTTACACCCATGCAGCTGTGCCTATGTTGGGTGCCTGCTATCGTGAGCCCCCAGCCACACCTGGGGATGGAGTCTGCGCTAAGTGAACGGTGATGCTCTTCTCCCCTCCCAGGCCATGGAAGTGAACACATCAACAAGTGAAATCCTGTACGATGCCCCTCCAGGAGACCCACTGAGCACCAACTACAGCCTTGCCCCCAACACTCCCATCAATCAGAATGTCAGCCTGCATCAGGCGTCCCTGGGGGGCTGCAGCCAGGACTTCTCACTCTTCAGCCCGGAGGTGGAGAGCCTGCCTGTGGCCGGCAGCTCCACGCTGCTCCCGCTGGTCCCCAGCAATTCCACCAGCCTCAACTCCACCTTTGGTTCCACCAACCTGGCAGGGCTCTTCTTTCCACCCCAGCTGAATGGCACAGCCAATGACACAGCGGGCCCTGAGCTGCCTGACCCACTCGGGGGTCTGTTAGATGAAGCCATGCTAGATGAGATCAGCCTGATGGACCTGGCCATTGAAGAAGGCTTTAACCCCGTGCAGGCCTCCCAGCTCGAAGAGGAATTTGACTCTGACTCAGGCCTCTCCTTGGACTCCAGCCATAGCCCTTCCTCCCTGAGCAGCTCTGAAGGTAGTTCTTCCTCCTCCTCGTCCTCCTCCTCCTCTTCTTCCTCTTCCTCTTCCTCTACTTCTTCCTCAGCCTCTTCCTCCTTTTCTGAGGAAGGTGCAGTTGGCTACAGTTCTGACTCTGAGACCTTGGATCTGGAAGAGGCTGAGGGCGCTGTGGGCTACCAGCCCGAGTATTCCAAGTTCTGCCGCATGAGCTACCAGGACCCAGCTCAGCTCTCCTGCCTGCCCTATTTGGAGCATGTGGGCCACAACCACACATACAACATGGCACCCAGTGCCCTCGACTCTGCTGACCTGCCACCACCCAGCACCCTCAAGAAGGGCAGCAAGGAGAAGCAGGCCGACTTCCTGGACAAACAGATGAGCCGGGATGAGCATCGAGCCCGAGCCATGAAGATCCCTTTCACCAACGACAAGATCATCAACCTGCCTGTGGAGGAGTTCAACGAGCTGCTGTCCAAGTACCAGCTGAGCGAAGCCCAGCTGAGCCTCATCCGTGACATCCGGCGCCGTGGCAAGAACAAGATGGCGGCGCAGAACTGCCGCAAGCGCAAGCTGGACACCATCCTGAACCTGGAGCGGGATGTGGAGGACCTGCAGCGCGATAAAGCCCGGCTGCTGCGGGAGAAGGTTGAGTTCCTCCGGTCCCTGCGGCAGATGAAGCAGAAGGTCCAGAGCTTGTACCAGGAAGTGTTTGGGCGGCTGCGGGATGAGAACGGGCGGCCCTACTCGCCCAGTCAGTATGCGCTGCAGTATGCCGGGGATGGCAGCGTCCTCCTCATTCCCCGCACCTTGGCTGACCAGCAGGCCCGGCGGCAGGAGAGGAAGCCGAAGGACCGGAGAAAGTGAGCCTGGGGAGGAAGGGGGTTGACGCTCACCGAGATGGAAACTGGAGAAGGGCTGGGCCTGGACCTGGACCTACAGCGGGGACTTTAATGCCTTCTTATCCAATAGATCTCAGATGGGATGACTGCGGGTCAGTGGACAGGAAGAGGCAGGCGCAGGCGCTGTCTGGCTCAGCTTCCCCCACTGAGGGGGGTGGAAGTGGCCAGACCGTTTGGGTGGACAGGGTCCTCACCCCTACCCCTTTCCTTTGAGGGAAGGGTGGTGCTGGCATTGCTGGAGGCCGAAAAAGGGAAAGTAAGGGACTTGTGAGAGGAGAGGAAAGTAGTAGAAAGTCTCATTCCTGGAAGGAAGGAAGGAAGGAAGGAAGGAAAACAGAAAACCCAGAAAAATCAAAGCGGGAAGAAAATCAGAGGGCAGGTTAAGTTGGCTCTGGCCAGGATTCCAGGCAGCAGGTTTTAGAGGGGACTAGATTACTGGTGTGAGTAAACCCCACTTTAGCCTAGGGGAGGGGTGGAACACGGAGTCGGTTCTGAGAGGGGCCTGTGAACTCTTCCTGCTCCTGCACTTTGGCATCCCTGACGGGGAGCTCTCGGATGATATCTCCTGTGAGGTTTCCATCAGAGGGGAGCCCCTGGGACCCGACACTGGCTTGGAGGGTTAGGATCCAAGGGTAGAGTCAACAGGCAGGGGTCGTGAGGCCTCATGCTGCAGCAGCCCCAACACCAAGCATGTCACTCACTGCCCTGCCATACATCTTCCTCTGTGCCCAGTCACCCCTGAGCTGAGGCTCCCACGTCTCCATCAGAGCCTGCATGCGAATGCTGTTCTCTTCCCACCCGTGTGCCCCCGCCCCTCACCAGCTGCCTGGAGCTCTTCTGGAGCTGGGGTGCTGGCAGTGCCCACAGGGCTGGGCCTGCGGCCTCCTGGGAGCTGCTCTGAGGCAGGGGGATGATGTGGAGAAGCCAGGCAGTATTCAGCACAACACTGGGGAGTGACCCTTCCCTCAGGCCTCCCCTACCAACAACTGGGCTTTGTCACTGGAAAGACAAAAACCTACAAAACCCAGCAGCAACAACAAAAACTAGTCCTCTTAGAGTTTCTTGCGCTTTGATTTTTTTAGGGCTTGAGCCCTGTTTCACTTATAGGGTCTAGAATGCTTGTGTTGAGTAAAAAGGAGATACCAATATTCAAAGCTGCTAAATGTTCTCTTTGCCATAAAGACTCCGTGTAACCGTGTGAACACTTGGGATTTTTCTCCTCTGTCCCGAGGTCTCTGTCTCTTTTTTGGGTTTCTTTTTAGGAGAATGAGAAGTGCATGTAACGGGGGCTGAGGGTACCCCTCCCTCAGGCTCTTGGCCACAGGCAGCTTCTCCACACCCCCAGTTTAGCAAGGGCTCCTGGAGGACCGCCTGGGGGAGGCAGAGAGGGGAGCGCCAAGGTGGCCAGGTGGTTCCAGGACCACAGTGTCTCTAACTGTTGCCACTGCTGTCCCCACCTCGGCCTGGGTCTGGAGCATTGTCTGCCCCAGGCTAGCAGGAATGAGTTGAAGTGGGGAAGCACTGATTCTCCTCCCTGCTTAGGTGGGGAGGCATTCTAACTGAGCAGTAGGGATAGAAGGCACGAGCCTGGGAAGTGCTTTTATAAATTATTTTCCTTGTAGATTTTATTTTTAATTTATCTCTGTGACCTGCCAGGGAGAGGAGAGAGAGATGCTGTGAGCACATGACAAAATAAAATAAAATAAAATGGATGATTTATTCTCAAGTGCAGTTTTTCCCTATTTTGAATTTAAATTGAGAGTAAAGGAAACAGGCCCCATGAGGAGAGGACTGGCCATTGTGTGGCTAAGGCAGAGCTCTTAGGGGAAAGTGGGTGGAGAGCAGAGGAGGCTGACAGTGAAGAATTTAGAAAGACAGAAGTCTTAAATACTGTATTAAAGCTTCCAAACAGGGGTTATGTACCTTTCTGTAGGGTTTGCCAGCTGAATCCTTTTAGACGCAGGATTCAGAATCCTTTTTGGCCTTTCTCGTAGGGCTAGACTATGTGGGTGTTGTCACCTGGCCCAGCTCCTTACCTGTCTTCCTGTGGCAAACTGCATTTTTAATATTGATTGTGCTGTTATTTCTCTGGTGGCCCCACCTACCAAGGGGGTGCAGAGCTTTGGAGCGTAGTCGCAGTGATGACGGTGATGGCAGAAACCCAAGAGATCTACAGGACCAGCACACGCCAAGTACTCCACTGTAACAGCAGGGCCACGGAACCAGAGAACAGAAAGCTAGACCCCAGGGTTTAAGGCATTTGAAAGCTCTCCAGCTGAGGTGACCAGAATCTGTTCTCCCTCAAAATAATACAAAAAGCCTGTAAAGAGTTGAATGCTTTAAGGTACTGGACGGTTGCTGGAACAGCCACGTGCGCATCTAGGGGTAGGTACCTAACAAATGTCCAAGTAATGAATGCCCACCTGGCAGTCTCTGTGAGATTACCAGATGACGTTTAGGACTGGAAGCTGTGATCCTCCTCATGAAACCTGTGATCTTGAACTCCCCATGTACCACTGTATGACCTGGCTTAGCCCAGTCCTTTAATGATGCTACTAGAGTTTATCCTATGGGGTGAATAGAATTCTGGGAATAACACTGAGTTCTTTTTTGTTTCAATTTACAATGGCTTTTGCCCCCCCATCTAGTTGGAACGGGTTGGTCCTATCAAACAAGAGCTCTTTCCTAATTAGTAATTAACTTACGACTGTAAGCCAAATAAAACGAAGATTCTTTAAAAAAAGGCTAAAAATTAAGTCAGAAAAACTAATTTATGCTGATAAAAAATACAAGTTATATACAGAAAACTGTGACAAGTAAAATTCAGAGTAATGTTTTTGTATACTTTCTAGAAATGTGTATATTTTTGTTTAGTACACAATTAGGCTGTAACTTTTATCTTGTTTTGCAACTTTTCAAACAGATTTTAAAGATTTTAAGAAAAAGTCCTCTCACCTTCCCCTTTGCTAGTGTTGCCTCTGGTCTGAGAAAGTGTGTTTTGGTCACCCCCTTCCCCCATGTCCCCTTATGGAGAAATGTACAGTTGTGTCTGGGAGCTTGCTGATTAGCTGGGGCTTTGGGCCAAGTTGGTCAGCACTGCTGTGGGGCTGACCTCTTTTTGCTGTTGGCAGGTGGAGTGGGTGTTCCAGCTTCAAGGCTTTTTCTGGCAGGAAGAAGATACGAGACCTCAAGTAAGGACTGTGAAGGCTGCTACACCTGAGACAGGAAGTGAGACGAGGTCCTAGATTTCGCAGGGAGATGAGCAGACCTCAGGACCAAACTTCTGGGTGACGTGATTGGGTAGGGGTCGAAGGCTTGCTTTGTCTTGACTTTAGTCCTAGGCGTCATTCAAACTGATTTTCCCACACATTTTAAATCATGTAAGGCGACGGAAACAGATCCATTGTGTTTGGGGTTTTTTTGCGGTACGCGGGCCTCTCACTGTTGCGGCCTAATCCACTGTTTCAATCTCTGCCCCACATACGATCTCACCAGTGAAGCCAGGGCTATTTCAGAATCAACAAAAATAGAAAAAATACAGAACTGAGGGAAAGTAGAGATCTAGAGACATGCTCAGTGTCATCAAGACCTGGCCTCCACGGCTGACTTCTTGCCCTTCCTAGGGAAAGCTGAACAGCAATTAAAAACAGCCAGTGAATGAGGAGGTACTTTCCATGGAGTCCTGCCTTCCTCAGGCTGCCTTCATCCCTGCTTTGACCACCCACAGCTACACCAGACCTTGCTGCTCTTCAGATCTGTTTGGCACATAGCTGGAAAACAAGTGCCTTGCAGAAAAAAGAACATCCCCACCACCATAGTTCTACCTCATCCAGTAGGGACTGACCTAGGGCAACAGCTTCAGAAACTCAGACTAAATATATAGTTTTAGGGCACTACCAGCAAGAGCCCATTTCCTTGATACTATCCATGTACAAAAATGGGTACCAGGTTGGTGTCTGCCTCTCTGGAAGTCATTTTCCCAACCAAGTGTAGGCATTCTCTAGCAAAATCCATGTGTTTGATTATTATGAGTGGTTAAGCCTTGTTTTCCTATTCCTGATCCATCTGGGAAGTGAAAGGGAACCATAGACCTTCAACTTGTCCTTTTGTCAGTGCACCAAGAACCTCTTTCACTTTTACTTCTCCCACAGAGGTCAGTTAGCCTCCGTCTAGTTCTGAACTTTATAGAGTAAGAGAGTGAGCATGTGGGGACTCTGGCGATACGTGTGAAACTTAACACGTGATTTGAGTTCTGGTCCTTTTTCTGTCTAGGATTTCTTTGAAAGTTCATGTCTGCCTGAATTAGTTGAGAATCAGAATCTAGTGTACAAGTTGTCTCCAGTGGAGTGAGAATATGGGCCTTTGTGAAGAAGTGTGTTTTCAAAATCAGTTGGATAGAAATCCTTGTCTTCCTTTTTGAGTGTGCAGAAATATCAATAAAAGTCTTAAAGCTGGTTCTTTTCCAGTCTAACTGCAGAATGGAATAGGTTGTACAGTATTTGTTACTTAATTCCAAATGCTGTTTCAACCAAGGAAGCAAAACCTAGTTCACTTGGGGAGAGGTGGAGAAAAGACCAAGAGTTGGGGCTCTGCCTTTTGTTTTAAACACAGATTTAATGAGGCTAATTCAGTTGTCTTAATAAGCTTTCCAGTCTTCAGCTAGGGGCTGAAGCAGTAACTGAAACTGTGGGCCCATGTCCCAGAGCCAGGCCCCAAAGTAGTCCAGCCTGACCTGTGACTATGCAAACAGTAAACAGGGCAGGATTGGTCAAAGTCAACTAGGATTTTAAAATCCATGTGGGGTAAACAATGGCTTTGGTACTATCACAAGTAGTACTTTGGTAAATCACATGCAAACCAGTAAGGTCAGAATGCAGACTCAGACCTGCTGGTGAATTAACACAAGCTATTTAGTATCAACAAAAACCAGTCAGCATTATTGTAAACCTAACATTTCAGCCTTGCCTCAGAGTTCTGCCACCTAACTGGCCTAAGCAAAAAAAAAAGCCTTAGAAACCGACTCCTTACTCTACTTGCCCCATAGAGCAGGGCCAACTATGCCTTTCATCCCAGCAGGATGATTTTATTTCACATTTCATTTGCTTTCAATATTCATCAATTTACTCAACGGGGAGTGCCCAAGGCCAAAGTCGATTAAAAGTCATCCGTACGAGAGATAAGCAACCCTGAACACATCGGCTAGGAAAGCAGCAACTTTTGGAGAAAACCTCATTGCTGGACAGTCAAACCAAGGTGATGTGCAGATCAGAGACTGACAGTTGTCTGAGGACCTTAAGCTCCTATATCAAACTTCTTACCACATATCAGAACACCAGGGTGTCTCTACCTATTGCTAAAAGGCAAGGTGAAGGAAGCCAAGACTCCTTCCTTTAATAAGCTGAATGCTGGCCTGGTAGTGGTATTTGTATTTCAATCAAATTCTAG
This sequence comes from Neophocaena asiaeorientalis asiaeorientalis, assembly GCF_003031525.2. Lineage (NCBI taxonomy): Eukaryota > Metazoa > Chordata > Mammalia > Artiodactyla > Phocoenidae > Neophocaena > Neophocaena asiaeorientalis. Next base: position 3,745,234 of record NW_020171981.1, read on the forward strand.
CAGAGGGGACTTCCCTGGTGGTGCAGTGGTTAGGAATCCACCTACCAATGCAGGGGACATGGTTTCGAGCCCTGGTCCAGGAAGACCCCTCTTGCCACGGAGCAACTAAGCCTGTGCGCCACAACTACTGAACCTGCGTGCCACAACTACTGAACCTGCGTGCCACAACTACTGAGCCTGCACACCTAGAGCCTGTGCTCCGCAACAAGAGAAGCCACCACAATGAGAAGCCCGCGCACCGCAACTAGAGAAAGCCCACGCGCAGCAATGCAGCCAAAAATAGAAATAAATAAAAATAAAAAAAATAAATTCTAGCAGAGGGGAAAACACTGAGCCTGGACTTAGTTCATTCCTATCAGTTCTGAGTTTTAAATGAGAACATCCTCATGATGTCCATGAGAAGGCCCAACTTGCACATCAGATTAGTATGACTTGATCAGATAAATTTGATCTCAAACAGAACTCAGCTCCATACATAGTTCAGGATTTGGAGCCATTGCAGAAATTTGGATTTCAGAGTTTCAATTCCACCAAATTATTTTGGAGTAGCGATTTGTTCTAGCACTACCCCCCCCTTTTCTCTATGAGGAAAATAATTACCTTGTAATACAGATTCCCAGTGCCACAGGCTATAGACTATAAAGATGTGCTGTGTACACATGGTCAGACACTAAATAGCCAAGGGTTAAAATCAAGTTGAGCTGAATCTGAGTGAGTTCTGGAATGTAAGATTATACCAGAAAATAAGTACTTAAAAATCAACTATTAAACATTATTTAAAATTGGTAGTCAAAACTTTCAAATGCCATTGGAAAGCAGAAACAATTATTCCTGAGCACTGTCAGTTGACAAGAGTGTTTCTGTATTTACTGTATTAGCTTGAAACTCAACTGAAGGCAGTGAAGGAACAAGGTATTTGACTGGCTTTGCCAGTGTAGGACAGCTGACAATGATTCTGTCACCAAATTAGTAAGCTCTTGTTCTTTTGTAATGGTAACTAAGGTAACAATCTGTATCTCCTCAACTCCTGGGCTAGAGGTCTAATATGATGCAGTTTTGTTGAAGGCATCTGATGTGTTTTTGTATTTCCTAAAGAAATGCTCTACGAATACTTTCTGAAAGCAGACTTAAGATTTGTTGTGCCTATGTATATTTTTTCCCCTGACATTTCTGCATGCATTTGTGGCTTCAACGATCACTTGAGAAAAATTTATCCTTAACCCTTGAATCTAGAAATGTGTGATAATTGGCTTTTAAAGATAACAAAATTGCATATTTCACTTCAATGTGCATTATCAATTTCAGTGTCTTCCATGGGGAAGAATGATACGGTTTTAAAAGAGCTCAGGAATGCCAGCAGTGACAGTGAAATAGGTTCCAAAGGTTAAGGCTAAAGCTGAATAGCACCCCATCTTGGACAAGCACCAAGACCGAAGGCTAATTTCGGTGCATCTGATGATGGAGAACAGAACCAGATATATCTGCCCACCCCAACTCTCTTAACTAGCTACAGACTGCTCTGCTGCTGCCAACTACAAGGACACACTCAGACCTCTGCAGAGGAAGACCTCTCCAGCTCCATTTATGTCTCCCTAAACTCCTAGGAGGCTTTTTGAAAAAAGTATATCTACACTCAGTTTATTTGGAACAAATGCTTTGCACTAGTGCGTAGAGCTGAACTGATCTCAGTGGAAATCCTATTTCCCCTTTTATAACTGACAAGAATATAGTCCCATTTTGGCTCTAGAATTATAGGCAGAAAATGATGTTAAGAAAATGGATGACATTTTAATTCACTGATCAAACACAGGACCAATTCCTGAAAAGTTTGGAGAAGCTAACTTTAGCTACGGTCACACAGATCTATGAAATACCTGAGCCAGGATCTAAACCTAACCCAAAAACCTGTATTTCCAAACGTATCATATTTTGGAAGTGCTATCAGGTCACAGAGTGCTGAACGAACTTTGAGCAGTATGAAGACAGAATGATGCGACAATCTTTATAATCTCTGTATCAATTATAAATGCTCAGTGTCAAAGAAAGAGTCATACCATACACTAGATTTTCAAGCCTACAGTATTTAAGAAATAAAACCATTCAAGTGTGGAAGTTGTTCCCAAAGAGGCTCAATCTATAAAATAATAATAAGGCAAGGAGTGTTTCTGGCAAGACAAGACAAAAATCAAGGATTATAAATCTATAGTTTTATTAAGACAAAAACTGACAGTGTTGGTATGAAGTTTAACATTTAAAAACAAAAGTTTTCACAGAAACCTAACACATGCCTAAAAAGATTTTACAACGGAGTTCTAGATGCAGGTCTAAATGATGTCAAGAACTGATGGATCTCATGATTCAAGACAGCATTTTGGGTTTTAGTTAATTCTTAGGATTAAAAAAATGTGTTTTGTTTTAAAGTGAACCACTGCCCCAGTATGAAAATTTAATCTCCTGAGACCAGGGCTTCAGAAATCATTCAACTCTTGAAGTGACTCAGTGAACTTGTGCTGTCAGTGACTGAACCCTGCCACCAATGGTTTCAAAGTTCAAAAAACAGAGGCTCCAAGAGTTTTCCACCCTAAGAGCACCAGCCCTTGTCTTTGCCTACTCTCCCATCTCCTATACCACCCTCTGCCCTTCCCCAAATACTTCAGAGCCAGTGGCTTGGATGGAGAAGCTGACATTTATAACTTCAAAATTGGAAAAGAAAGGGTCTTCTTGTCGATTTCAAGAATTAGCACCTCTAAGACAGAATGATCTGCCTGTGTATACACTCCAGTAAGACTTTTCCTCAACCAGTTTCCATCCCCCAAATGGCAGCTTTAGTAACTTCTGAATTGGGAAGTTAAGAAGTTACCAAAGCTTAATGCTTTTTGGGAACAGCATTAAGCTCAGGCAGGCAACACCTTGGCTTCTAAGTTTCAGGCATTCACAGCTTTTAAACAGTCTCTCACAGTCCTCATTTAGGTTGCCAATGACAGTTTTTGAAAGGATGAAATATTCTGGACACAGAACCAAATCATCATTAGTTGTTCTTTCCTTTCTTTCACCATTTCCCCCCAACAGGCCCCAAATTTTAACAAAAATGATCCTAACCCATCTCCCTTCTTCCCCACCCCATCCCTCCCACCCCAAATAACACACCAGAAATAGCCAAAAACTACATACATGCTACGCTGTAAAAATGCAGGGTTAACACTATTGGGAAGAAGGCTGTGGGTTGTGGAGATGCTCTTTGAAGATCTGCAGTATCTTTTGCTCTCCCACATCCCATTCTGCAAGTTTTGTCCTTCATAGAAGGCCCTTTGCTTTTCTCAGCAAAGTTCAGAATGGGTTGCCTTGAAACACTGACCCTCCTTCCCCTCCACTGGGATGGGTGTGCAAACTATACAGCATGGAGCGGCTTTAAAGCACTTGGGCTGCTGTAGGGCACAGAAACTATACTGGCTCTTCAAAGGACATCTTCTCAAGCCCCCTCTACGGTGTCAAGACAAGTAGAACTCCTTCTTTCCCCACCTGAAACCCACAGTCAGATGTGACAGGGGCTGGTACTCAGGAGAGTTAATTCTTGTCATCTTTTTTGTCGTCATCCTCCGAGGGGTAGGAATGCCACGTCAGCCTTTCCTCATAGAAGGATATGACAACCTGTGGGCACTTGACATTGGCTTCCTTGGCAGGGACCAGGTCAGCCTCATCAGAGTTTTTCCTGCAGAACAAAGCACAAAGAGACTTTGAGACCAGGTGCTAGTGGTCTCCTAACTTGGATCACCCAAGGGCTTGGGCTTTTAAAATATTAATTCCAGGCTTCCCTGGTGGCGCTGTGGTTAAGAATCTGCCTGCCAATGCAGGGGACATGGGTTCGAGCCCTGGTCCAGAAGATCCCACATGCTGCAGAGCAACTAAGCCTGTGCGCCACTACTACTGAGCCCGTGTGCCACAAATACCGAAGCCCACGTGCCTAGAGCCCGTGGCTCTGCAACAAGAGAAGCCACCAAAATGAGAAGCCCGCACACCACAACGCAACAAAGAGTAGCCCCTGCTCACCGCAACTAGAGAAAGCCCGCACGCAGCAACGAAGACCCAACGCGGCCAAAAATAAATTTTTAAAAAAATTTAAAAAAAGTAAATTAATAAAATATTAATTCCAGAAGAGCAGGCCAGGGAAGGATGATAATATGGTGTAAGCATCATTTACTAGCAGCTTTTAGCCAAGTAATATCCGCGGAGATCTTCTCCCATTGAAAATGCCCTCTAGATATCTTTGTCAAAAGCTAACTCTGAACCCCTGGGAAAGGCCGCACACACACATACAAAACCATGACTCTCAGATTCTCTGAGGGAATATAAGAGAGGCTACCATACTATTCCAAAGCCATATCCCAGCTGCTAAAAGCCCATGGAGAGATCTTGGCTTGGTAATAGGATTTAATACCATGTTGGATAGTAAGATTTAATACCAATTTGGCACTGACCAGAGCCAATGCAGGTGGACACTTTCTTGCTTACTCATAATCATACTGTTTAACACTACCAAGTGCCATGCTCACAGACAGGCCACAACTCCCAGGTGCTTTGAACTGGTGCTTCAAAACTGGGAGATAGAAAATAAAGGGACTGTTACATAATTCTCCATATTTTTTCTGAATTTTAAAATGTTCTCAGAAATTGAAAACCACATACATATTACAAGGGACTTAGGAGTAAGCTATCTTCAGGTCATTGGGAACATCCTAGATGGAAGCAATAGCATAGGGCAGGCAGCAGATAGATATATATGATGGGATCTCTGACGAGACACTACCCCAAACTTCCAGAACTCCAGCAACAGGTACAACCAAAGCCACACAGCCCCATGGAACCAGGGAAGAGTAAGCCAGTAAGGTATGATTTTGAAAAACAGACAAGAGAATGGGAAGGAAAAGGAGTATAACAGTATGGGAACCTGAAGCAGGCTGCCCCTTGCTGACAATTCAACAACAGCCTTTGAAGTAAGAGTTCAGTCTTTTCACTGCACAGAAAAACAGCTACTTTGGGAAATGAACAAGTATCTCCATTCTCCAGTAAAATCACTTTAAAGTGAACTTGGTTTAATAATCAACATCCAATCTTAACTTGCAGAGTTACATTCAGCTATAATCTTTACACACTAGTGTGTGAACCAAAGGAATGTAGTGTCAAGCAATAAGGAGGTGCTACCATTACTCAGACTGGTCACATGCAGCCAGAGAAAGTGTATTCTAGTTGGACTGAATAAGTCCTGGCATTAATTCCTTTCTCCCATATGCAGCACCTTAAAAATGAACTTTTCTCCTACAGGCTAGCAATAAATAAGCTAAAAGAAGGTCAGAGTCAGTAAACACCTAGGGAATGCATGGGAAAAAAAAAGAGGTTTAACTGGTTGTGCCATAGGCTTTCAGTTTCAGTGTTCAAGTTAGGCCTCTCCTGCCACCTTCTAAAGGAGAGGAATTAGTACAGATATGAGTTTCCGAGAAGGTTCTAGACTGACAAAAGGACAAAGCCCCTAGAATGCTGCCTTCTTTGGCACAGGCTTAGGATTATTCACTCCTAATTTATATTTTAAGGACAATGATTGAGCTCCACTTTGGCGGGGAGGAGAACAAGCACTTCCAACAAGCAAGAAAAAGGGAAGAAAGCTTTCCTTTTGGACAGAGAATAGAGAAATTATAGAGAATTTTGGGTTAATTACAGTTCTTAAGATTCTCAAGACAACTGCTTTCATTAAGCTGTTTCATGGAGTACTACCACCACTGGTATTTACACTTACAATGGAAAAAAGCAGGCTTCTCTCTATGCTTAGTATAGTAAAGGGGCCTTGCTGACCCCTGCTGGCAGATACTGCAATTGTAGAATCTGCACAAACTGGAGAGGATCTAACAGTCAAGGACAAAGGAAGAGCTACAGAAATTCTTTCCTAACCCTGAGAAGTTAACAGAATTTCTGATCCTGGGGCCAGCCCGATCTTTATTAAGGAGGTGGTGGAAGGGGAGGGTGGTTCAATCACATTTCTTTTTTTCCCCCTTTATTTACATGAGTGAAATGTGATTCCTCCCCATACCCTCTGTACTCCAGATTGTCTCCCACCTCCTAAAAAAAATGGGCAAAGATCCGAGAATCCTAAGGGCCCCTACCTGTAACTCACGAGTCCAGGTTGGCAGTCAGGCCGAGGGTCACTATCGAAGGACTATGCCATCTTAAAGATTTCACACCTGGGCGACTGGAATTTTGAAGGTCCAGCTCTTTTCCTCTGGCATGGAACAGATGTCGAGAAGAAAAAAACCACCACACAGAGCCACTGGCAGACTCACCATTTCATCAGGAACATGAGTTCTCCACTGGAGTCTGTAGCTCCAATAATCCGCTCCGGTTCCAAACCCCGGGCAAAGCCTCGTGGCTTTTCTGACTGTAAAAACCACAGAGATGGAACAATTTTAACTATATGGGACTGTTATCCGGACTGGAGCAACTCCTGTTTCTCTGACAATGTTATCAAACCCTTTTGCCAATATTTCACCAAATCTTTGGCTGTAAGTCACAAGCCTTTTAGAATCCTTCTGAGCGATTATTCCATCGAGTTTTGAAGTGTTTGAGGTTTCCCCATATGTAAAAAGGGACCCACATCTCAAGCAAAATAAATGTTCACAACTGTTCTTCACCCTCAAAAGGTACCTTACTTTACGGTATTGAATAGATTAAAACCTGTAATGATTAAAACATTAACAGCCATCTCCTCACAGGAATGAATTCCCTTGCACTTACTGTTCTTGAACCTCACATAAAATAACAGTAGATTATGTGGCTTCATGAGATTGAACCCTCAAACTTTTTTTTTTTTTTTTTTTTTGGGGGACGCGGGCCTCTC
>NW_020171981.1:3752167-3791501 GCF_003031525.2 Neophocaena asiaeorientalis asiaeorientalis
TTTTTGCGGTACGCGGGCCTCTCACTGTTGTGGCCTCTCCCGTTGCGGAGCACAGGTGCTGGACGCGCAGGCTCAGCGGCCATGGCTCACGGGCCCCGTCGCTCCGCGGCACGTGGGGCCTTCCCGGACCGGGGCACGAACCCGTGTCCCCTGCATCGACAGGCGGACTCCCAACCACTGCGCCACCAGGGAAGCCCCTCAAACATTTTTAAAGCATTAGCCTATCTAACATTCCAAAAGGATTGAGAGCCAGCTGCTGAGATCTAAGGAGCAGCAGAACAAAAGTGCTTAAATTATCTTTCAGCTTCTTTGACAGCAGCATGAATTTTAGGCTAGTAAAAATTCTTACTTCGAGCCTTACCTCTTCTTTCTTCTTCTTTGGTTTGCTCTCCTCCCCCTTATCTTCCGAATCAGAATCAGCTTTGCGCTTGCCTCCCTCTGATTTATCTGTCTCGTGTGCTGTTTTCTGTGACTGCAGGAACTCAGCAATGAGGTCGGGGCAATCCAGGTTTTCTTCTGGCTCCCATGTGTTGTCCTCACTGAAACCAGAGGCACACGAGTCACCCTTTCCACTCAAAGTTAGCACACTCACACTAAGGAGAAGCACAGGAGGACAAAAGCTGGTGTCCTTGGAACAGAGGAGTTAATGATAAAATATAACTGGATTCTGTCCAAGACCAAGAACTTGACAAAGTTGACATCTTTTGGGAGGCAGTAGGGGGCTTTTTAGTACAAATTGAAAGCTTAGAAACTTGCCACCTTCAAAAGAAAGTTACTCTCTCTTTGCAAACTTGGATCAGTGGAAAGCCACACACAAAACTGCTCATCAGAAATCAGTCTTGCATGATAGCACTTTGTACATGTAGGTCATTTTCCTAATTAAACTATAAGCCGTGAAGGCCAGGCCTGAGTCACAATGTACCCATCAGTGCACCCTGGGTCATGCACATTACCAGTCTCCTGAGAAATAGTTGGTGACCAAATGAATGGATTTTCCTGGGTCAATGAAACTTACTCTGAGAACCCCTTCCACTTTAGAAGGTACTCCACTTTGCCCTTTACCACTCGACGGTCAAGAACTTTTTCCACCACATATTCTTCTTCTTCTTCTTCTAGCACCTCCTCCACTTTCTTCTTGTTTTGTTTTTTCCCCATAGTGCCCGCCAGCTTTCTGGTATAAAGGGTGACGCTGCTAAAATGATAATGGAAATAAAAAGGACATTAGGGTGCACCCTTAGGAGAATATTTGGATAAAACCAGGGACGTCATCGATGATTTTAATAGTGCACGCTTGGGACTTCCCTGGTGGTCCAGTGGTAAAGAATCCGCCTTCCAATGCAGGGGACATGGGTTCGATCCCTGGTCAGGGGACTAAGATCCCACATGCCATGGGGCCACCAAGCCCATGTGCCACAACTACTGAGCTCGTGCGCCTCAATTAGAGAGCCTGTGTGCCGCAAACTACAGAGCCCACACACTCTGGAGCCTGAGTGCCACAACTAGATACAAAACCCGCACGCCAGAACCAGAGAGAAGCCTGTGTGCTGCAACGAAGAGCCTGCATGCCTCAACGAAGATCCCGCATGCCGCAACTAAGACCCAATGCAGCCAAAAATAATAAAATAAATAAGTAATAAATAAATCTTACAAAAAACAGTGCATTCTGCTTCAATAAATGTTATGCCTATTCATCTTCAATACCCAAGAGTTTTCTATGTTCAGCTAGAAAGTTAGTTTTCTAAAACAGCCCCAACTAATCTCACAGCAAAACTTCTTTATTCTTGCATATCCACTTAAAACTTTTATACCCATTCCTCCTAAGTTAAAAAAGCTCCCAATACCTTTACTTATGGTATCTAAAATATTACATTAATTTGAAAGAAAAAAAGCAAACCTCCTAAAAATAAGGTCTATACATCAAACCTATATACATATAATCCTCTGATCCATACTTTCTCCTAATTCTCTGAATGTTTTTCAATTTCATCACAGTATTGGACTTGGATTTTTACTAAGGGAAATGGCTTGTCCTATTTATTAAACATCTAGTTTAATTTTCCCCTCTGTATATGCATATATAATATAAGCAATTCTTCTGCATTGTTAAACAATCTCTTTTGAGTCCCCTTAAGGTTCTTTATGTAGTCTTTTCTGAATGCCACCATTAATTTATAATTCTCAAGTTTCTTGTGAACTTTTTATTCTACTTTTTATTTCTAAGGCTGAGAAGGATTCATAAAAATGCCAGAATGACCATGGGATTCTCTAAACGAATTTGGAAATAAATGGGGGAAAAAAGGTGTGTATCACAGATAACAGAACCTGAATTTATTCTTTTGTAAAATATATCATCAGGCTGGGTAACCTCTAAGGGTTTTTCCAGTGCTAAAATTCCAGTCCCCTATAAATCTGTTTTCTTTAGTCCTTCATACAACTCTTGACTGTTGGTAAGCATAAAGCCTTATGATTACAAATGTGTCAGTAGGTGGCGCCATAAGATATCTATACAACAAAATTGATCTACAAAACTGGCTGCAATCTACAAATTGATAGATACATTAGCTGCCCAGAAGGAAATAACAAACAATCAAGAGTATGGCAGATGATCCAAGACAAGAAAGTAGTTACTACCATGTTTTATGTTTGAATTTAAGGCAATGCTAATTGGGGTTTAAACTGGTTATTCCTAGCATCCTTGGGAGTCAGTGAAAGTAGGCTCTTCTAAATAGTTTTAAATTGGCACGTGTAGACAGAACGTATTTTAGAAAGAGTTCATCTATAGACTATATGAAATATAACAAACCTTTACTAAAAGTCGGGCTCATCAATATGAATCAGTTATAGTATCTACAGATGCTTATTTAGGTTTATACTCTGAGATATTCTCATGTCTGCATATATAAGCAATGCTGACTTACTGAAACAACAAACATTTGGCTACTAGAAAATTCTGCATTGCTGGAGACTGGAGATTCAAGAGAGTAAGTAATGGTCCCTGTCTTCCTGAAACCTAATGTCTGGTAAGAAAAAAATATAGATACCTCTTCCACTAAAGGTATTCTGAACTTTTGCTGAGTGGCACACACACAAAGTTTTCTGAGATGCTCTCAGTGTGGCCTAAGGCCACACCCAATGCCCCTGTCCATACAGTTCAAAACACACATCTGCGCTGAGACTGTTCCTCTCCATTTACATACCAAAGATTCTGCTTTCCTTCCCTCCCCAACCCATCTTTTAGTGCCATGAGTTTTCCTTTTATTGTTACTGAACAGACTAATCAGTGTATTGAATGTTACCTTTTGCTAATTATTGGCTAGCTTCACTGTGCCTCTGATTCAGAGCCTGTTGCTTCTTCCTGGAGGGAGATACTTTCAGGTTTTCAGAATTCTGATTGCCATGACAAGTGTTATAAGGAAAGGAAAAAAAGTCTAATTTTTCTTTTGGATAAATGCAGTAGTGTTTGCTCCGAAGAACAAGTGCTACTCCTTGCTTGCTTCCTGTCACTGTCAGTTGAAGGGGTGGCAAGATTCATGCATCAGTTAATGTGCAAAGAAAAATAAACTGACAATCACCTTTCAATAACAAAGGGTACCACAACTCCCTACATTAGTTTGGACTCAGAAATTGGAAGCTACTCCCTTTCTCAACAGACAGAAAAACAACGGATTACAGACAACCCCAAACCAGTAACTGTCCCCTAATAACCCCTCTCTCAAGTAATTAAATTTAAGAAAGTAAAGGAAAGGCAGTCTTATCACTCTGGCTTCGGAATTCAGAGATATTGAAGGCTCTGTGTTATCTACATTAATAGCTACATTTGTCTTACAAAAAGAAATAACACTGAATCCTGCCCATCTGATCCTGTTACTACAAAACAAAAAGGTAGGGACAGCTTCTAGCTCATCTCTAGCTACTGCAGGCCTCCCCTCCCTTTATCGTTAGCATGGCCTCAAGGAGAAAGAGTCATAGCATGAGAATATAATCCTTTAGGTTAGGTAAAGAAAACCCCCAAATAGGGAAATCTAGAGTGAGACCGCTTGATTTTCATCTTTACTCACTTAAATTCATTGTCCTAAGAGCAACTCAAATGAGAAGTGAAGAATGTTGAAAACACACTTCCATTTCTCTCTTTTGAGTTTTCTTAACTGGCTCATCCCAGCATTTACCTCCAGGGATTGGATTCTCTTTATATTGGAGACTCTCAGCCAGGCTTCCCAGTGTGAGTTTTTTCCTTATTTATAGGTACTTCTCTGGGGTCCTGAATAAACCATTTGTCAAAATCAGTAGAGAAGTAAATAAATACACAACCCACTCTTCCTACAGAATCTATTGATAGCACCTTCAGACAAGCCAAGAGCTCCCTTAAATATTATGACAGGCCAATTATTTGCATATAGTTTCCAAATCGATTATTTCAAGAGAGACCACCTCTCCCTGAATATGGCAATCTCCAAATACCAGCAGTGACATCCGGAAGGAGGGCTTTCAACTGGAATTGCTTGGCAAGGATATTCAAAGTAACTCAGATCAGCGTAGTAGCACAATGGAAAAATGCCTTTAGTCAATGCTATTTGCCACTCTCCCTAAATATCCTGGCAACCAAATTATGGCATAAAAAGTGCCATAATCATTGAACAAAGGGTCAAGGTATATACTAGAACATCACAAGATGTACACAAGGGCGAACAGTTCTAAATTAACTCAGAAATCTTAGGGACTTCCCTGGTGGTCCAGTGGTTAAGGCTCCGTGCTCCCTACGCAGGGGGCCTGGGTTTGATACCTGTTCGGGGAACTAAGATCCCACATACCGCAATGCATCCCATGCACCACAACTACTGAGCCCACGTGCCACAACTAGAGAAGCCCTTGCACCGCAACGAAGACCCAGCGCAGCCTAAATAAATAAATAAAAAGATTAGCAAATAATCCTTGGACAAGTCTTCTTAAGGGGACTTCCCTGGTGGCGCAGTGGTTAAGAATCTGCCTGCCAATGCAAGGGATATGGGTTCGAGCCCTGGTCCGGGAAGATCCCACATACCACGGAGCAGCTAAGCCTGTGCACAACTACTGAAGCCCGCATGCCTAGAGCCCGTGCTCCGCAACAAGAGAAGCCACCGCAATGAGAAGCCTGCGTACCGCAACAAAGAGTAGCCCCACTCACTGCAGCTAGAGGAAGCCTGCACACAGCAACGAAGACCCAACGTAGCCAAAAAAAAAAAAAAAAAAGTCTTCTTAAGGCTCATCACGATGTTTCAGACAAAAAATCCTTAACCTAGTTAAGCTGCTACAATTTTACCTAAATATTTACCGGGTCTGCTACATTTTAAGATGCCTAGAAAAATAATACGTTACATTTGTATTGCACTTTACAGTTTACAAAGTGCTACCATGTTATCTCATTTGATCTTTGAAACAATCCTATAAATTAAGCCATTCAGATGTTATTGACACCTCAGAGATAACACAATAAATTTACATGAAATAAATCTTCTAAGGTCACACAATTAACAAAAAATACAGCACTTCAGTGTGGACATCTCCCAGCAGGACTGGGCTAATGGCCCTGCTGCACACACAGAACTAGGAGCTAGCTACACACCTACAGGAGAAATTTCCCTCCAGCCTCTACGAGGACAGGACTGAAAGGTCTGACTTCAGTCCTCTCTACAATTTGTCATCAGTAAATAAGGAAGTGCGGATAATGATTTTCTTTCAAAAAAGACCTTGTAATATGTATAGGTGTTTAAAAACCAATGATTTTTTATTGGTTACTGGAATATGGAAGGTATACATTGTTAATTAAATCAGCAGGCAGTGGCAAAGCTTTGGTTTTTAGGGCCCCAGCAGTCTTCTCAGTCTTTTAAATTGACAAGTGCTAGATGGTGCAGAAGTTTTGAATTTTTGTAGCCCAGAGAACTACTGAGAAAATGCCAATTTTAAGAGCCCCAAATTCTTCTATAGTGTCCCAATAAATCCAGGAATAGTGTAAATCTGAAGCAAGAGTCATGAACTCATAGTTCTTTTAAGAGAAAGAAAAAGCACAGTTGCAATTCTCCTGGATACCCCCTCCACTCCTACAGTTAGGAGCTAGAAAATGGAAAAGAGGAACAACGCTACTTGCAGGCAGAGGCAGTGAAGTATCAGACACAGGATTAGGCATTCTGGTTTTGAATACAGGCAGACCTCCAGACCCCTGCAATAAAACGAGACTCACAAATTTTCTGGTTTCCCAGTGCATATAAAAGTTTACACTATATTGTAGTCTACTAGGCAATAATAGCATTATGTCTAAAAAACCAATATACACACCTTAAAGAACACTGCGAAAAATGCTAACCAACATCTGAACTTTCAGCAAGTCAACCTTTTTGCTAATGAAGGAAGGGTCTTGCCCTGATGTTGATGGCTGCAGAATGATTAGGGTGGTGCATTCTGAAAGATGGGGTGGCTGTGACAGTTTACTAAAATAAGACAACAATGAAGTTCTCCACACTGACTCTTCCTTTCACGAACTGATTTCTCTGTAGCATTCATGCTGTTTGATAACCTTTTACCCACAGAACTTCTTTCAAAATTGGAGTCAGTCCTCTCAAACCCTGCTGCTGCTTTATCAAATGAGTTTGTATAATATTCTAAATCCTTTGTTGTCATTTCAACAGCCTTCACGGCATCTCCACCAAGAGTAGATTCTGTCTCAAGAAACCACTTTTTTGGCTCAACCATAAGAAGCAACTCACCTGCTGAAGTTTTATTATGACACCGCAGCAATTCAGTCCCTCTTCAGACTGCACTTCTAATTCTAGTTCTCTTGCTATTTCCACCATGTCTATTTCCTTCACGTAAGTCTTGAACCCCTCAAAATCATCCATGAGGGCTTGGAATTAACTTCTTTCAAACTCCTGTTAGTGTTGATATTCTGACCTCTTCCGATGAATCACAAATGTTCTTAATGGCATCTGGAATGGTGAATCCTTTCCAGAAGGTTTTCAATTTACTTTGCCCAGATCCATCAAAGGAATCACTATCTATGGCAGCTACAGCCTTACAAAATGTATTTCTTAAATAATAAGACTTGAAAGTCAAAATGACTCCTTGATCCACGGGCTGCAGAATGATGCTGTGTTTGCAGGCATGAAAACAATATTAACCTTGTACATCTCCATCAGAGCTCTTGGTGACCAAATGTTGTCAATGAGCAGTAATATTTTGAAAGGAATCTTTTATTCTAAGCAGTAGGTCTCAACAGTGGGCATAAAATAACTTTATTGTGTGCAGCAGCCCTTTTCACACCAAGTATTAGTTTTTTCATGTGAAATAAGTTAAGATCTAAAATGATAAAGTTATTGTTAAGGAGATGCACTGGGCAATAGAAAAAGCTGAAGAGAGTTTTTGTTGGAAACTGGAAAACAGAACAGTCTGGAAAAAAAGGACCACATGTTGCTAATACCAAAAAAGGAGGCTGGAGACCATGCTGTAAACTACGTTGTAAACAGATGTGCTGTCATCCAGGCTTTGTTGTTCCATTTACAGAACACAGTCAGAGTAGATTTAGTAGATTTTAAGGGCCCTAAGATTTCTGGAATCGTAAATGAGTACTGGCTTCAACTTAAAGTCACCAGCTGCATTAGCCCCTAACAAGAGTCAGCCTGTCCCCTGAAGCCAGGCATTGACTTCTCCTCTCTAGCTACGACAAAGTCCTAGATGGCATCTTCTTCCAATAGAAAGCTGTTTCGTCTACACTAAAAATCTGTCGTTTACTGTAGCCAACTTCATTAATTATTTTAGCTAGATCTTCTGGATAACTTGCTGTAGCTTCTATGTCAGCATTTGCTGCTTCACTTTGCAATTTTATGTTATGGAGATGGCTTTCCTCCTTAAATCTTATGAAGCAACCTCTGCTGGCTTCAAACTTTTCTGCAGCTACCTTATCTCTTTAGGCTTTCATAGAACTGAAGAGAGTTAGGGCCTTCTCTGGATTAGACTTTGCCTTAAGGGAACGCTGTGACCGGTTTAATCTTCTATCCAGGCCATTAAAACTTTCTACATATGAGCAAGAAGGCTGTTTTGTTTTCTTATCATTTATGTGTTCACCGGGGTAGCACTTTTAATTTCCTTTAAAAACTTTTCCTTTGCATTCATAGCTTGGCTAAGCAGCGCCTACCTTTTGGCGTATCTTGGTTTTCAACATGCCTTCCTCATTAAACTTAATCGTTTCTAGATTCTGATTAAAGTGAGAGACACAACTTTTCCTTTCACTAGAACACTTAGAGGCCATTGCAGTGTTATTAAATGGCCTAATTTCAATATTAGTTGTATCTCAAGGAATAGGGAGGCCTAAGGAAAGGGAGAGAAACTGGGGAACAGCTGGCAGATTAAGTTTTGCCATCTTACATGGGCATGGTTTGTGGCACCCAAAAACAATTACAATAGTAATATCAAAGATCACTGATCACAGATCACTATAACAAATATAATAGTAATGAAAAAGTCTGAAATATTGCAAGAATTACCAAAGCGTGACACAGAGACATAAAGTGAGCAGATGTTGTTAGAAAAATGGCACTGATAGACTTACTCGACACAGGGTTGCCACAAACCTTCCATTTGTAAAAAATGCACTATCTTCAAGTAAAGTGAAGTGTAATAAACAAGGTATGCCTGTAGTCGGTCCCAGTGAAAGGATACGAGAAGGACCTGAGAAGACAATGTGAGCATAGCTCCTGCTTGCCATCACAAATATGAATTATAATGGGCTACCCCAGAACTTCCATACGGATTTCTTGCCAGCTTGCAAGGCCAAATTCCAGATGTGAGGACCAGGTAACAGCTACAGCCCTCTGAAACAAACCAGTAGGCCTTTTGAGGTAAACACTAAGGTGAAACATTTAGAATGCTGGTCTGGTGAGATGACCATCGGTACTAAGAAAGAATTCACAGGAAAGCAGACCTTGAGTAGAGAACTTTCACCTACATGAGAATAAGAATCACCTATGGAGTTTATAAATACAGATACCCAGATCCAGTGAGTCAGAGTGTAGGGTGTGTGTATGTGCATTATTTAAAAAAATATTTTGTTTTTCTAACTGTAATATAATACATGTATTCACATTCAATTAGGGAATCAAAGTTCCCTGGCTCAAAACCTGTCAAAGCTGTTCTTCTATATGTAAACTGACCCAGATGTACATATGTGAAAATAGATATTATAGTTCTATAATTTGCCTTTTAATATAATGTAATGCATCTCTGACATTGTTGCATAAAGGTCTCCACTCTTTTTTTTTTTTGCGGTACGCGGGCCTCTCACTGCCGCGGCCTCTCCCGTTGCAGAGCACAGGCTCCGGACGCGCAGGCCCAGCGGCCATGGCTCACGGGCCCAGCCGCTCCGCGGCATGTGGGATCTTCCCGGACCGGGGCACGAACCCGTGTCCCCTGCATCGGCAGGCGGACTCTCAACCACTGCGCCACCAGGGAAACCCGAGGTCTCCATTCTTAAGCTGCATAGTATTCCATCTTGTATGGACACACCATACTCTAACCATCCACCTAATGATGAAAATTTGGGTTGTTTCCAATTTATTATTATTGCAAACACTGTTGCTTTGACCATGGCACCTGCATCTTTAAAAGCTCCTTAGGTGATCTGATGCACTCCTTGGATATAAGCCATTGCTGTAAAAGGATTGGCAGAAACTACATTCCTCAGGTGAAATTATACATTATTGCAGACATAAATCAATTCTCATAGTTAGCTAAAAGGTAGGTGAACGTTTTACTTTCTCCATAAAAATTTAGAATAAGGCTGAACAGTAAGTAATAACTGATGTTCCTGAAAACAAAACCTCTACATCACATTCAACGTCATTCACTCTAGACCTTTCTTGTACTAGAAATGAAACTGGACAAGCACTGCCTGAAGGGTCCTCTCAGTTCCTTTCACCAAAAGAAAGCTAAAAAAAAAAATAAAAAAAAAAAAAAAAAAAAAAAAAAAAAAAAAAAAAAAGAAAGCTAGTATGAGCACCAGAAGCATGATATCTTTGCTGTCCTTGACCTCTCAAAACTTTATGCTTATAGGTAGTTATATATATTTACTGCATAACTCAGTTTTCTCATCTGTAAAATTGGTGTAACAACTCTCATGGAATTCCTTTGAGGTGAGCTTTTATGACCTTCTCGCATTCATTATCTATTTACATATTTGCATATATATCCTACTTCATTAGATTATTTACTGCTTTAAGCGTAAGGATAACTCTCTGAAATCCAGTGCATTAGGAACTCTAAGAAAATACCATTTTTGTTCTATGTATATGGCTGAAATTCATGGCTAGGTTTTTCTTTCTTTTTTAAATATATTTTGGCTGTGTTGGGTCTTCATCGCTGTGCACAGACTTTCTCTAGTTGTGGCAAGTGGGGGCTACTCTTCCTTGCGGTGCGTGGGCTTCTCTTATTGTGGGGCATGGGCTCTAGGCGCACAGGCTTCAGCAGTTGCAGCACGCAGGCTTAGTAGTTGCGGCATGTGGGCCCTAGAGCGTGCGGGCTCTAGAGCGCAGGTTCAGTAGTTGTGGAGCACGGGCTTAGTTGCTCCGTGGCATGTGGGATCTTCCCGGACCAGGGATCAAACCCGTGTCCCCTGCATTGGTAAGCGGATTCTTAATCACTGTGCCACCAGGGAAGTCCCCTGGCTAGGTTTTTCAAAACAGCAGAGCAGCTCCAGAACACACTCAAGAAGGACCCAGGTCTGACTGGTATGAATGACCAATAATTATAAAACAGAAACCAAGATCTCATTTCTGGAAGACTGAGATAGAAGAGCTGCCAGAAACGGAGAAATCACATTTCATATACCTAAAGTGTAGGAATTTCTTATGTTCTTCCTTTTGTCTCACCCAGCAGCAAAACAAAGGAAGAAAGCCCTTGTAGTAAATGGCAAAAGGAATCTATGTTCCTATGAGGACAGATAACATAGGTGAGAAAAAGGAAGTAAATTCTGGATACAAACAATGGAAAATTTCAACAGAATTATTTGCAAAAGGAATTTTAAGATATCTGAAGAACTACATAAATACCAAAAGTCAGTTTTAATGATTCATACAGTAAAGTTCTATAACAAACTTCAGAGGTTGTGATTTCAGGCTCTGATTTTACAGATATACTTTTTAAAAAGGCCCATCACCCAATTAAATGAATGGTCTTTCTAAGAATTCATATAGCTTTTACTGAGTTCAAGACAAAATTATGACATTCTTGATTTCTCCCCACTCAAACCCCATATCCAGTCTCTTACTAGGTCCTGTTGATTTTATATCTTAAATATCTTTTAATTTATACATTTGTCTAGTCCCACTACTACCATCCTATTCCAAGCAACCACCATCTCTTGCCTGGATAACTCCCAACCCAATTCATTCTCCATACTAGCCACTGATGTAAAAATGCAGACCTCTTCATACCATTATCTGTGGGCATTTGACCTGAAGACCACTGCACCTAACCCTATCAATCACAATTACCTTGCCCTTGGCTCCATTCTTCACTTGACTAATTCCCTTAGCTACAAAAATGTCATCATCAGAAGCTTCCCCGAAGCCCCAGACTAAGTTTAGGTTAACTCTTCCTGTGAACATGCTCCTACAGTATTCATTCATTTAACAATTACCTATATTGGGTGCCTATTATGCGTGAGACACTAGACAAATAGGGTGAACAAGACAGACAAAATCCCTGGTCTCTTAGAGTTTATATTCTAATGTGGACAAATGAGTCAGCATGAATGGGAGTGTATGCATGCATGCATGCGTGTGCAGAGTAGGGCACAGACAAGAAGCAAGAAAACATTAGTGATAAATGCTATAAAGAAAATATCTTCAGATTAAGTAACATTTAAACAGAGACCCAAATGACAAGGAGACAACTCGGCAAAAATCAGAAAAACGTACCAAATTTAAAGAATAGTGGGTTCAAAGTCCTAGGGTGAGAAGAGCTTGCTATATCTGAAGAACAGAAGTGTGGCCAGGTAGAAAGAGCTATACTGAGGGAGCAGCAGACAAGGACCAGATGATAATTACCGTGCATTTCACTCCCCACTTCATTCCTTCATCTAGCTCCTTTTTCCATTCCTTGTTTTCCTTACCCATCTTTTGCCTCTAGCTTAGGTTTAACACCTAGTCAGTTAATGGCTATAAAAGTTTATAACTACAGCTCTACTAGCTTTTAATACCATCTATTAAAAAACCAAATCAAATCAATAAGGATTTACTAAGAGCTTGGGTGGAATAAAGGGTGACCAATTCATCCCAGCTAAAGCACCGAAAGCTTCTGAAAACTCCACATCGCAGAATGTGGAATCCCCTCAGACCCAGGCAAATGGAACTGTTTGGCCAGGCTAGCAGCATATGCAGACTCACAGGAAGTAGAGGCTTTTGAAAATCCCATAAGGACTAGTAATAACAAAATAACTTTTATTGAATACTTAACACTTAATGCATAGAAAGGCACTTAATTCAATGCTCAGACATCTCTACTAAGCCCATTTCACAAACGAGGAAACTAAGGCTTACCGAAGCAAAGAAAAATTCCCCAAGTCCCCCCCTCAAGGGTAAGACACAGGGCCAGGACTGTATGATTAAAAACATACCAGAAAGGTACAAATGCAATTGAAGTTCATTTCAATAGAAGAAATGACAGGAGTATGCAGTAATTAGCAAAAGAAATGTAAGCAAGAAGTAGCCGCCACCAAAGCACTACCGGGGCTTGGAAGAATAAATGGCTAGGGTGATTAGAAAGGTTTTGAAAAGCTGGGATTGAGGCAAGGTTCCAATAGCATTTGAAAAACTGGACTGGAGGGAGGCGATTTAGCCCAAGGAACTACTGTTAACAAAAGCAACGGAGGCAGACAGTGTGTAAACCAGTTTGGGTGGGAGTACACTGATTAGGAAAGTGGCAGGTAACTGCTAAAAACTTTTCTACAAAGTCTCCTCCTCCTTTCTTAAAAGGCAGGCCAAACTCCACAATGTACATCTAACACCCTTTAGATCCAACCATTCCATACTCCTACTTCCCTCACAAAACCTATTCTCCTGTCAAAACAGAAAAGTACAACCTGAACATATCCTGCACATTTCCTCCATGCATGGATTTGCTCATTATTAAGAAGTGTGCTCTTGTCCAAGGCTAGTAGTCAAAATCCTACCCCTCCTTCAAGAGCTAGCTCAAATGCTACTTCTTCCATGATGCTTACCCAACTTAGCTAAATATTATTTCTCTTCTTCTTGTGGTTCCCAAAGCATTTTGTTTCTATTTTTACCCAGACACTCAAAGGTAGGTCTGGACCCAGTGTAAGGTGTTGAACCCTATATGGGCAATAAGAATGGATGTCTCAGATTGAGATAACAAGGGAACAGAAGTCCAAAGTTGTCAGCTTTTTAGGGAATGATGAGCAAATAAATCGGATCTGCAAAGAAGTAAGTATCCTTGCTGAGCATTAGCAACTACATACCAGTCATCAAAAGGCAGGTGAAGCCGTGTGTAGTATATTCAGTTTGTAGTCCTCCTAACTCATGTTTCTAAACTGCTTTCAGTTTGTTAGCTGTGGCTGTTTGTGAGGCAAATGCTTTCCAGATGGAAAACTTTACTGAGCAGAAAACAAGAACTTGTGCCACATACCGGGTGGGCAGGAGTTTCATTTTTAAAGAAATCCCTGTCCTCGAATTCCAGGATCTAGGACTAGAATACCAGTGTGTGAATAAAATTAGAATTTTATCTGAGACGTGTCCAGAAGCTTGGCTAACTCCTTTTCATGGTGCTGATAGAAATGAAACTATAGATATGGCTTGGGTTTAGAGGCCATAGGGATCTGTAAATATTAGTAGAACACAGTGATACCTGAAGCAAATATTTTAGTTTAAAATGAAATAAAAGTGATTAGAAAGCAAGACCAGAATAAGAGCAGAGACCAAAGGATTCATAGACAACAAAACAAAACCAGAGCAGTGACATTAACTTCTCAAATACCATAGTTCTCTTAGGCCCTCAATGTGTTTGCTATTATTAAAGAAAGGCACAATTTCACAGACAAATTAGGCTGCCCCCTTTTGGTCAGTAAATCATAAAAGCTTAAAAGGCAGGAAAGATTTAACAAGTTATTCAAATACTTACAGGATCAGAATTTTGTCCTCATTCAAACAACTTCTCCAATTAACCGTGGAAAGGCTATTCAATTTTTCAGTAGACATCGCCATTGAGAAATACTTATTAACTCTATACAAAGGACACAAATGATTTTTCAAGATACTTATATAACAGAAAATATTCAAAATACTATATAGCTTGCTGTTGAAACCCAGAACCTGGGTCCTCTCCTAGTACTTGCCTAAGGTATTTAAAACTGCCACTTGCACAATCTGCATACCTTTTCTGTATTTAATACCAGGGTGAGTATATTAAAAACACAGGCTAAGACAAGCATGCCAAGGGCAACAGCTTTACTCTGCCTAACGTCATAGAACAAAAACAGGCAAATTGATTACATAAATGCACATCAGGCCATTCTACTAATACGGGATTCTCAGAAAAGATCTCAAAGCCCTATCCATTCATTCAACAATATGAATGGTCAACTATGTGTCAGACACTTGAATGAACAAGAGGCATGGCCCCATCTTATATAGGCCATAAACTAGCCATTAGCATCTTATTCCAAAATCTCTTCAGCGAAATAACCTATGATGCAAAAAAGCCATCAAATCTAATGCAAAATCTGTTATACCACGAGAAAGAGTATATGAAAAAGGAAGATTTCAATGGATAAACTACTAGAAAATGACAAAAATTCATCAATTCTCTTTAAGTGGTGTGAATTCAAAAAGAAACATTTTCCTAGTCTCTAAAATGGGCACCAGAAGATATAATGGTTGCTTCCTTTCTTTAGATGATTATAAAAATATTAGTATCCTGTAGTCAAAATGCAGAAGGATAGGGTGCCCTTACTTGGTCTCCTTTAGTCAAGAAGCTAGAAACACCAAGCTACACAATATTTACATTTTTAGTGAAAAACAATTTAGGTTATAGCAGCCAATGAAGAAAATGGCACCAGAGGGAAAACTGGAAATGACTGAAGATTCTCAACTGCCTTGAAGCTTTATTAAGGTGTGGCCGATTCCAACACTGTGCACTTCAGTCATATCACTTTCCATGTAAATACCTGTAAGCACCTTGGAGCATTGGCACTAATTTCCCAATTGTATTCCCGCATTCATTCCAAAACCCTGGACCTTTTAGAACTATTCCAAAATGGCGACCTGATTCTTAACACATTTGAGGATAGCTTACCCCTGGCCAGAGGTTCTAGTGTAACTGATCTTTTTGTAAATTCCACCTTAATTGAGCTCAACCAATACATGTCTGAATATAGCAACAACCCATGAAAAATCTTCATCTTAAGTTTTGGAAAAGGGGTAAAGTACTGCTCCCTTCGTATTCAAATTTTCCAGCAAGGACAAGCTGCCTAAAAAACTTAAGAGCCCAAGGAAAAAAACCTCACAATCTTACGAACTTTTCCACTTTCTCTCTCAACCTCCCACACCGTCTCATAATCTCTCACTAAGTTAACTTCATTCCTTAAATATGAACTCATCTACACATTTCTACAATTTCACCGCAGTGAAATTGTGACCAGCAACAATCTCAGATAAAAACGTATGGAACTAATTAGGAATCAAAGCAAGAGCTGCACTTGGACTTTTTAACTCCCTAAAGGAATCAAGGAGTGAAGGTAGTAGAAAATCTGGAAGAAGGAAAAAAGTGTGTTCCATCTTTTCTTCACACATTATTCTTACTGCCGATCAACCAGGAAGCAAGGGGTGGCCAGTTTCCCCCTTTTCTTCTTCACACCTCACAGAAAATGCTCTCGGGACCTCCGCCCCACTTGCCCTGACAGCTTCTCCCCGCCTCCCCCCCGCCCCCCAACCCGAGCCATACCTTCCTCGATTTATTCAACAGATCTCTTCCCCCAGTAGCACACTTTGGGCCGCCCGGCCCACCCTTACAATTTCCTCGAAGTTACCGTTCCCCAGCCCTGCAAGAGGAATTCCTCTGGCAGCCCCGGCTGGACCCAATATTCTCAGGTTACATTTCTAAACCTCGGGTCTCGTAGTCATCAACGCTCCCTACGCTTGTCCAAGCATCCAGGCTGCCCCGTCCGTCCCCTTCCCAATTTACCCAGTGTTTTCTCTCCAGCCCAATCCCGCAGCCGCCCACCCAACCCAAGGAGCATTGTCTTGGTCTACCCAGGCCCGAAGGGCGACCCGCAAGTGCTCGGCCCACCCAGAATCGCTTGAATTTCTGGCTCAGGAGACGCCGCCCCGCCCTCTCCATCCTTCTCGCGCCAGTCGTCCTACTCACTGCGCCCGGCGGAGGGCTCGGAGCGGGAAAGGGCGCGGGATTCAGACACGCTCCCCGCTCCCGACCTCCGCCGCGAGCGCGCGGCCCCTCATCCAGGGCTCCCGCCGCCGCCGCCGCCTCCGCGCGCCTCCCCCCCGCTCCCCCGCCTCTAGCGGGCTCTTCACCTCAGAGCAGCGCCCACGAGCCCGAGAGAAATCGGTGCCGCGCTACTAGCGCGTCTTGTCGGGCCGGCCAGGGGAGTGGCGACCAGAAAAGCAACAAGCCGGTTGACCGTGGTTGAGCCCCTCACTGAAGCGGCGTACCGCAGGCCCCGGCCAACGGCCCTCCCCTCAGCCGAACAAAAGAGCCTCGCACTCTGCGCTGCCCGCCGCCGCATCACGCAGGCGCGACGTCCCGCCGCACAGCGCTATGGGACTCGAAGTCCGTCCCAGACTACAAGACCCGAAGCGCTGCGCGCCTTCCACGGCGCCACGCACAGTTTGCTAGGGTTTCGAGTTTTACTTAGTTCTTCGATAGCTAGTGCCGCCGAAGCGACTGCAGTTTAGAAAGCTGCAACCTAGGAAGTTAAAACGTGTGGTTTTACAAGAGAGTCTGATGCTTGGTCTGAAATATCAACCACTTCTGGACAGTAGTTCACATCCTTGAAAATTTTGCATCTTATAACAGGTTTCTCACCAGATCTCTGTAAGGCTCCTACGTCTCGGCGTTGAGATTACACTACTTCCCTTTCGAGGCCTTCCCTGACCCCTTAGGCTAGGTAGGTCCGCCTGGTAGGCGTCTTCATAGTATCTCATTGGCTGCACCAATGGGTGGCTTTAGTGCCAAAACCCCCATTATCCACGAACACCCCTCCCTCACCCAGCCTCCCCAAAGAAACACAGAAATAGGCAAAAAAACATGTTTCTTATTCTTTGGGACAAGTGTTCTAATTCTTCTAATAACTAGATTGCCGTCCCCAAACCCGCTCACGTGGGAATTCGGTCTCATCGTAATATTCACCCCCACTTTATTGTCATGTCTGTCTTCTCTCTTGGACTCAAAACACCACTCCAGTAAGGGCAGAAACCTTGGCCCAGTACAGCCCCTAGCATACAGTAGTCAATCCCTAGCATACAGTAGTCAATCAACATTTGTTGACTAAATGATTAAATGAATTAATATGTTCTTTTCCTACCTGACAGAAAATGTAGGTGATCAAGATTTCCTTCGTCTCTTTTCTTCACATCGTATTTGTGGGGTTTTTCGATCTCCCCGCCTTACTCTACTTTTCCTTATCCAATCAGGAACTAAATAGAACTTCTACCACCAAGGTGACGTTTTCCCCCTTACCTGGAATTCAAACATCCTCCTAATCAGAGGGAAAGGAAAAAGGCAACTAGTCTACTGCACTCCACCCCAGAATGCAGGAGTCTGCATTTATATAGCAGTTTTGCTGTGCCAGGTACTGTGCAGGATTCTAGAGAATTGCCATGTAAGAAACCCAGCCCAGCAATATCATAAAACAGTTTTGCTAAAAGAGCTGTGAGAGCAGAGAAGAGGGCAGTTCTTCCTGAGACATTTTTGGGTTGGGTGTCCTTGAAGAGGCAAAAATTCATCTATTCATTCCCTCCTGAAGTGCCCTATTCTGTTTTTAATAATTTTAATGATGAGAAACTTAGTTGTAATACTATTAGCTACTAGCTAGGAATTTTGTTAAGTCCTTGATTAATGTTATTTAATCCTGACATCAACCCCAGGAGGTGGAATTGCTATTTCTATTTTGCAGAAAATTCTCAGAGGCTGTGTAACCTGTCCAATGGCATTAAGCAAGAAAGTGTTGGAATCAAGATTTGATGTTATTTCTAACTCCAAAACCATATTTCCGCCTGTATAAAATGCTGTTATCCCCAATTCCTCATACTGAGCTGAATTCTGCTTCCCCATGTAAATGCCATCTATTTCCTTACTTCTGGCTTCTGTAGCAGCACACAGTTCTCTTCTGTTAACCTAATTCCTCTTTCATATTGTATTTCTAGTATTGAAATTCCGCCTTCATGTTCCTTAAGGTCTCTCTTTTCTAAGCTAAATGTCACCATTTTCTTAAACTGTATATCATAGGACAACAGTTTCAGATCTAGCACATCTAGTTTGTTAAATTCTGCCTCTTATAAGCATATTTCAAAGTAGAGGGAGCCATCATGGCCCTGGTGCTCTACATCATTCTTGAATTAAGGGAGTCAAAGGTCACCTTCTCTTTTTAGGTAGCAGAGCGCCACCAGGTTTATGCTAATCTGCAATCAACTAAGAGGTCTCTTGTTAATCATCTGTTCTGGAATTCTGCCAGGGATGGATGTCAAACTCTCAAGCCTCCAAGTTTCTGCATTAACAAAATCTTTTTTGAAAGTCTTTTGGGATTAAATGGATTTAGTTCTTTTCTCTTCCCATAAGAATGATGACATTTCAAACTATTCAGACCTTCAGGGTTTCTTTTCTTTCTAAGGGTAACGGCACCTCAGTCATGATGATCTTGTTCAAGACAACATTCGAAGTGACATTGCTCATGCCTAACAGGAAATATGTCTGTCATATGAAGTTTCCAGAATCACAGGAATGAGGGGAAAGGAGGAAGTGTGATGTTGCAAAAAAGAACAAGGACTTGGTATCAGGCTGAACTGGATTCAATTCTGTCTCTATTATTTGCCTGCTGTGTAACTTTGGACAAGCCGCTTAACTTCTTGAGCCTCAGCAGCTTCCATGAAAATCTAAAATATGAAAGTATTATTTAAGACCTAACATGCAGCATTTCTGTAGGATTAACAGTAATGTGTAAAGGGAATGGCACATAGCTGGCCCTCAGTACACAGTAGTTGTTTTAAGTACAGTAGATAGCTGCTTCTGAAATGTGATTTAAGGAGTGGAGGAAATACAGGACTTTTAAAATATTTTCCTCTGCACTGTCTGAAATTCTTTAATTTTTTCCACAATTTAAAAAATTATGGTAAAATATATAAAACATAAAAAAGTTAGATACATTCATAATGTTGTGCAACCATTGCCACCATCCATCTCCATAACTTTTTTTATCGTGTAAAACTGAAACTATGCCCATTAAACAACAACTCCCCATTCCTCCCTCCAGGCCCTGGCAATCACTATTCTGCTTTCTGTCTCATGATTTTGACTACTCTAAGTACTCATATAAATGGAATCGTAACAGTATTTGTCTTTTTGTGAGTGGCTTATTTCATAAGCATAATGTTCTCAAGATTCATATGGACATATGGTATAGCATACGTCAAAATTTCCTCCTTTTTAAGGCTGAAGAATGTCCCATTTAAAAAAATACATTTATTTATTTTATTTTTGGCTGCGTTGGGTCTTCGTTGCGTCTTCGTTGCTGTACATGGGCTTTCTCTAGTGGGGCTATTCTTTGTTGCGGTGCATGGGCTTCTCATTGCAGTGCCTTCTCTTGTGGAGCAGGGGTGCGCGGGTTTCAGTAGTTGTGTCTCGTGGGCTCTAGAGCACAGGCTCAGTACTTGTGGCGCACGGGCTTAGTTGCTCCGCGGCATGTGGGATCTTCCCGGACCAGGGCTTGAACCCGTGTCGCCTGCATTGGCAGGCGGATTCTTAACCACTGTGCCACCAGGGAAGCCCCCACCATTTGTACATATCAAATTTTGCTTATCCATTCATCTGTTGTTAGGCACTTGGGTTGCTTCCAGGTTTTAGGTAAACATGGGTATACAAATATCTCTTCCAGCCCCTGCTTTCAATTACTTTGGTTATACACCCAGAAGTGCAATTGCTGGATCATTGGTAATTCTATTTTTAATTCTTTGAGGAAATCCATACTGTTTTCCAGTGGCTGCACCATTTTACATTCCCACCAACTGTGCACAACAGCTCCAATTTCTCCATACCCTCACACGTTTGTTGTCTTGTTTTTTGTTTTGTTTGATAGCAGCCATCCTAATGGGTATGAGATTCTTTGTTTCATTTTGACTACTACTTGAAATTCTATTGTTAAAGAGTTTTATTCATTTGGGGTTAACAAGCATTCTCTTTTAAAAGGCAAATATACTTAAGAGCGATCTGTCTCTCTTACCTCCCCTGGTCAGTCTGATTCTCATGTGACTTCCAGGTAGTAACTGGACTCTAATTACCTATACTTCTCAAATCATGCACCCATAGCCCTGACACTGATTGGTTTTACTCACGTGAAGGGATCACTGCTTGGAGTGCTGTGATTTGCTAGCATTTCAAGTGCAAAAAAGATGGGCCCCATTACCAAGTATTAGGAATTAATGTTGAAAAAATGAGCCAGAGATGGGGCACTGCCTATTTGTGAAACCTATATTTCATTAAAGTTATTTAATGAATTTATTTTAAAACACTTATTGAGTCAAGCTCCAGCAGATCAGGGTATTTTCCTTTTGGCTCACTGCTTTACTTTTAATGCCTAAAATAGTGCCTAGACCATAGAAAGGGCTCAATAAATGTTGAATGAGTGGATACATTCTACAGATATATTCTGTGGTTCTCCAAGTATAGTCCACACACTCTGGGAGTGCCTAAGATGTTTTCAGGGAGTCTGCATGGTCAAAACTATTTTCATAATGATATTAAGACATTATTTGCTCTTTTTCATTGTGTTGGTATTTTCACTGATTGTGGAAAAGTGGATGAAACTGCTGGCATATTAGGATGAATCAAGGCAGTGTGGCACCAACTTGTACTATACTTGTATTCTTTTTTTATTTATTTTTGGCTGCGCTGGGTCTTCATTGCTGCGCGGGCTTTCTCTAGTTGTGGCGAGCGGGGGCTACTCTTCGTTGCGTTGCGCGGGCTTCTCACTGCAGTGACTTCTCTTGTTGCAGAGCATAGGCTCTAGGCGCGTGGACTTCAGTAGTTGCAGCATGCAGGCTCAGTAGTTGTGGCTCGCAGGATCTAGAGTGCAGGCTTTTAGTAGTTGTGGTGCACAGGCTTAGTTGCTCTGTAGTATGTGGGATCTTCTGGGACCATGGCTCGAACCTGTGTCCCCTGCATTAGCAGGCAGATTCTTAACAACTGTGCCACCAGGGAAGTCCCTATACTTGTATTCTTCACTGCCACACCTAGGCAGTAAAAGAATTAAGAAGCCACTTTCACTTAAGACTATCCTTTTGGGCTTCCCTGGTGGCGCAGTGGTTGGGAGTCCGCCTGCCGATGCAGGGGACGCGGGTTCGTGCCCCGGTCCGGGAGGATCCCGCATGCCGCGGAGCGGCTGGGCCCGTGAGCCATGGCCGCTGAGCTTGCGTGTCCGGAGCCTGTGCTCCGCAACGGGAGAGGCCACGGCAGTGAGAGACCCGCGTACCGCAAAAAAAAAAAAAGACTATCATTTTTTTAAAAAAATAATTAATTGATTAATTAATTTGGTTGTGCCACGTTTTAGTTGCGGCAAGCAGGCTCCTTAGTTGCAGCACGTGGGCGCCTTAGTTGTGGCATGCGAACTCTTAGTTGCGTCATACATGTGGGATCTAATTCCCTGACCAGGGATCGAATCCAGGGCCCCTGCATTAGGAGCACGGAGTCTTATCCACTGCACCACCAGGGAAGTCCCACTTAAGACTATCCTTGATGAAGCAGTACAAATGATTAATTTTATGAAATCTCTCTCCTAGAGTATGTGTCTTTTTAATGTTCTATATGATGAAATGTGACATGTATATAAAGCACTTCTGCGAATTACTGAAGTACACAATTGTGCAATTGTCTGAGATGTGTGAATTGAACTAGCTGCTTTTTTTCATAGAATACCATTTTTTGGGAAAGAATGACAAAAACTATGGTTATTCGACTTGGGTATTTGAATGAAATTAAACTACCACTTTAAGGAAAAGAAAGTATTTCTGCCAATGATAAAATTTGAGCTTTCAAGCCAAAATTATAATTTTGGAATATGTGCTGAAGGGGAGCAGAATATGCCACCCCTAAATATGGTACTTTGGCCTGTGGATTATTTCGAGCTGAAGGCAGTAACACCCAGCAGACTTAGGGAAAACTTTTACCTGTCCCTAACTACCTAATAGAATTTAGATACAGGGTATGTATCAGAAAAAGAGCTACGACCAGAGATAACTTTTTTATCTGAAAGACTTAACAGCATGGTGGGGCAAACTTCTAATTACCAAACATCTGTTCTTCTTCTAGTCCTGTGAATTGCCCTCCCCCTTTTGAAGCCTCAGGCCCCTATCCCAGTCTTCAGCTCAGGATGGCATATAAGTCTCAATTGCCTAACTTGTCCTTGGGTCTCATTTTTATGGAGCTCCCCTAAGTACGAAATTGTATTTTCTCCTGTTAATTTATCTTACTTCAATTTAATTAGCGGACCAGCTAAAGAACCTAGAAAAGAAGGGAAAACTTTTCTGATCCTACAGGAAAATGTGGTATCCACCAGTGACTTTGACGGCTTCGCAAGAGGGATGAGATCAGTGATGATTTTAATAAATGTGATTTTTAAAATACTGAATAAAAAAAAAAAAAAAAAAAAAAAAAAAAAAAAATAAAAAGGGGGATGTGCTCCGCAACAAGAGAGGCCACGATAGTGAGAGGCCCACGCGTGATGAAGAGTGGCCCCCGCTCGCCGCAACTTGAGAGAGCCCTCGCACAGAAACGAAGACCCAACACAGCAAAAATAAATATAAAATAAATAAATAAATTTTAAAAAATAATAAAATAAAATAAAATACTGAATAGGGACTTCCCTGGTGGTCCAGTGGCTAAGACTCCATGCTCTCAATGCAGGGGGCCCGGGCTCGATCCCTGGTCAGGAAAATAGATCCCGCATGCCGCAACTAAAGATCCTCCACGCGGCAACGGAAGATCCCCCATGTCGCAACTAAGACCCGACACAGCCAAATAAATAAATATTTTTTTTTAAAAGAATCTACCATTTCTTGAGTTTTGCTAGTATCGAATAAGAGTATCCAGAGGCCCTGCTTGGTCTGGGCTGCTTTAAAGCGGCTCAAGCAGCTCTCGCAGCTCTGGCCATCAAAACGCACTTTTGCCCGGCCATAGCATCTTGCTCTGTCTCCGCCGATGGTCGAGAATTAAGCGATCCCCCGTGTCACGATGGAAGAAGTGAGGGAGACAGCTGTCCAGATGCAAAGCCCTATCAAGACAGAGTGGAATTCCTGCTGTGTCCTTTTCACCTATTTCCAAGGGGATATTAGCAGCTAGCAGCGTAGTGGACAAACACGTCTCCAGAGCTCTGGGCAATGTCAAGAGCCCACAGGGACTGAGCCCTTCCAGCCAGAGTGGAGATGCGATCCTGAGGAATGTTAAGGAAATCTATTTCCCCCTTGATGGTGGACCTGCCAGTACCAGCCTTGCAGTTGAAAAAAGCCAGCCCCAGAGAGAAGAAAAGATCTGTTTGTTCTTTTACTGAAAACTTCGGTGTGAGGAAGGGAATTCTTTTTTCCAAACCTGCTTATGTTTTTTTTGTGGTACGCGGGCCTCTCACTGCTGTGGCCTCTACCGCTGCGGAGCACAGGCTCCAGACGTGCAGGCTCAGCGGCCATGGCTCACGGGCCTAGCCGCTCTGCGGCATGTGGGATCTTCCCGGACCAGGGCACGAACCCGTGTCCCCTGCATCGGCAGGCGGACTCTCAACCACTGTGCCACCAGGGAAGCCCCGGGGGCTACTCTTCGTTGCGGTGCGCGGGTTTCTCATTGTGGTGGCTTCTCTTGTTGCGGAGCATGGACTCTAGGCATGCGGGCTTCAGTAGTTGTGGCACTCGGGCTCTGTAGTTGTGGCTTGCAGGCTCTAGAGAGCAGGCTCAGTAGTTGTGGCTCATGGACTTAGTTGCTCCATAGCATGTGGGATCCTCCCAGGCCAGGGCTCAGACCCGTGTCCCCTGCATTGGCAGGCGGATTCTTAACCACTGCACCACCAGGGAAGTCCCTGTTTTTTCTGTAAACTTGTTAAGTGAATCCTGAGCATATAAGATGGTTAAAAGAGCTGCTCACGGGTGGGGAGCATAGAGGCTCACACCCCTTACACCGACTGCCCTCCTACTTAGAAATCAGCCACCATCAACGGGGTCTTCCACATCAAGACTGACCTTGTGGTACCCCATGGGGTTGTCCCACTCTTCCAACTGGATAGAGATTCCAGGAACAGCCTGATGCTTTCTAGCCCTAAGCAGACTATGGCCAACTTCCCTCTTGCCTCTAACAAAAGCAAAATGGAAATGGGGTGGGCAAGACCCACTGAGAGTGGCTGGACGCTAGACACTCCCTGCATTCTCCAAGTTTGGAAGAATGCTGAAAAGGTCTCTGGCTGACCCTAATGAATGAGATACTTTCACTCGGAAAATCTGATGCCTCAATTCCAAAAAAGTGATCCAAATGAAATGGCTGAGCAATCTGAGAAGTAACTTCTTGCAAGTTAGTAAACAAACTGCCTCATCCCAAGCGGGGCCTAGAGTAAGTTCTGTATCCAGAACACTTCTTAGATGAGTTCCATGACTTCCTGGCTGCCCTCCCTCTGAGGAGGAGGATGCTGGCACCCCACACCTCACAGGTGCTCATGCTCCCCTGACAGCCTTCTGCAGGGGCCCACTTGACTGCCATCACCACGGAACCTTTCCTGTAGTTCTTCCACTGTTAGTAGCATCTGGGAAATAGTAACTTTCTTTTCAGCACAGAACCGTTGGGGCCACCTGTGAGGATACCCACGGCATCTCACACGAATTGGAGGTGAAAGGCATGGCTGGCTCCAAGACTTGGCAGCAGGACACTGCCTCAGATCGTTCCAGATAAAAGGACAAATTTCTCCAAACTCCTTCATCTCTCCAATCTGGTAGACAGCCTGGTGTCCAGTGTGAGCTTGGTATACTTACCCCTGGCAACCCAGAGGCCCCTGCCATCAACGGTCCCCACATAAACCCCACTTGCTCCCATGTAAGAGCTCAGAGGGTGACTAATAATATGACATTTTTGGATTAAAAAAGAAGAGTATCCACAATTATCAGAGAAGGCTAAAGATACCTCTCCCTTTTCCGGCTATGTATCTGTGTGAGACCAGATTTTCTGCATTTCCTAGTCCAAAACAACAGGATAACAGAGCAAACGGGGAAGCAAATATGAGAATCCAGCTGTCTTCTATTAAGCCAAACATGAGAGATTTGAAAAATTGTAATATAATGCCCCTCTATTCAATTTTTTTTGGAAAGTGTAGTTATATTTCATAAAACATATTATGTTCACATGTAATGGTTAATTATTAATTTTAGGAGAATTAGTAAATGTTTTTTAATTTCTCAATTTAAATTTCTAATCTGGTGAACATCCCACATAAACAAAAGCTCTTTGGGGTCCTTAATCATTTGTAAGAATGTAAAAGGATCCTGAGAACAACACGTTTGAGAAGAGCTGCTTTGTGGTACGTGCACCTTACCTTATGAGCTAGCTCCACCTTACAGAAGAGGAAACTAAGACATAAAGATTTAAGACCAGTTTAAGGCCACATGGTCAGTGTAGTGCTGGGTATTGTACCCCGGTCTTCTAACTCCAGAGCTTGTATTTGTGACTATAACTTTTTCCTTGAAATTACCTCTGCTAAAATTACCTTTAAGCAGATAGTTAAAAGACATTTCAACAACATTAAAAAAAAGTCTTCATCATAGTCAACGGATATTTCTTATTAAGTAGCTACACGATCCTTCCTTAGGCTTGTATCGCAAGTGAAACTGGTGCTTGCTGGACCGTCCTCAGTTCGGTTTTTGTTCGGACAATCTGGTTTTCGAATCTGAGTTGGCGTCCCCTTGATAACTCCGCCGGAGAACTGGAAGCTACGAGTTCCAGTTCCCCGGGGACTCTCTCCAGATTTCGCGTGGCTTCCACGCTCAGAACCCTCCCGCTCTCAGCACCATCTCTGCCCTCAGACCCTCTTTAGGACCTCTAGGGACGCTTCCTGGCCGCTGATTGGCTGGGTCTGACAACAATGGGAGGGACGCAGCTCCGGATTGGACGTCAGAGCCCCTTCTCCTCCCTCGCCCGCGTCCACCGAGCAGTGTCCCAAGTGAGAGCGGGATCCCGACTCCAACCAGGGCCTGGGCGGGGTCGAGCGCTCCGCCCCGGGAGCGGGGCTGCCACTAAGAGCCCTGGCCTGCGGGGGCCGGGCGTCCTGGGCACCCGGGATTGGCGTGCCGGCAACCTTCTCCCGTCGTGCACCGGGGCGCCGGCCGCTCACCCGGAAGGAGAAGCCTAGAGTCTTACTGTAGAGTGGGGCACTGGCGGTGTTCCTGTGGGGAGTGGGTTCTGCTCTCAGGTGAGGGGGCGTGGGCGGGCCCGGGGGGAGTGGGTGCTGCTCTCAGGTGAGGGGACGTGGGCGCTACGCTCAGGCTGCGGGCTTGAGCGTCAGCAGTGGCGCTTAGGGTGGCGACCTCGCTGGCCATCCTAGGGAACGAGCGGTCTCACCTCCCGGGATGAAGGCGGGTGCTTACTTGGGATCCGAGGAAGGAAACCCAGCTTTTCCATTTATTTTTAAAGTATAAAGCATCTTTCCTTCCCACTCCCCAAGTTTAGTAGGCAAAGGGGAATAAGGACCACATGGCCTTTTTGCTCCTAGTTCGTTAGGAGTACGGGGTGTGTGTGTGTGTGTGTGTGGCCGGAGTAAAAGAGTTTGGCTACATTTACCCAAACACTAGGACTAGGAGTAATGGCAGTTATTTTACGGGGACACAGAAGGCTCTTGTGCTAGATTGTGGTTGCCTTGTTACTTAATCTGCAAGTGGAAAGACTGGCAAGTTACACATGAACAAAAGAATGGAGCAAAGAATAGGCAGAGCTTGGTCAGACAGGGGAGCTGCTTCTACCACCTGTGGGTGTTTCGGAAGGAGAGCTTTTTGAGTTGCCATCTGGCACCAAAGGGCTGAAGAATGAGTAAGAAAGGATGGGAGCCTCGGTGGCTCAATATAAAAGTTATCACCTGATTTGTTTTTTTAACATGTCTCTTTAAGTAGTTTAAATGGGAGTGAAAATGGTGGAGCTGAAGCCTTGAACTGCTGCCTTGAATTGTTTAGACATAGGAAAGCTTTACAAGGAATCTACTTTGTAAACAGCAAACAGCTGGATTTTACCCGGAGATACTGGTGCTGGTACAGGTGGAGAAAGTAAAGGAAACTTCACATGTGATTGAAAGGGCCCAGGAAATGTAGCTAGCGCTGAGTGAGTTGCATTAAGTAGCTGAGAGGATCACTGACTCTATCCTTAGTTGGATGACACATGGATGCATCTTCCAGATCATACTGCTAAAATTAAGAACTTCCTCCTTCCCCTCCAAGGGTAGAAATGAGCTTCATTTCCTCCTGAGGAGTGGCACCTACAGGGAGGGAGCTGGGAGAATAGTAGTTGCTAGAAATTATTACTTGAAGTATAGGTTTTTGTGTTTGTTCCATTGTTTTTAAGGAAAGTTACAATTGAAACATTTTTAGTGCCCTTTAAACTTAGTTTTAAGTATACAGCATCTTGGGGGGGTCCTAGGCTTTTTTTAAAGCCAGTTTATAGCTATTTGTTTCTAAGTGGTATAAGCCCCAAAGGAGAGGAGCTTGCTCTCGGAGCCATAGGCAAACTCTCCTTGAGCCTGAGAATGATGACCATTTAGTTACTAAATTATGGTTCTGAATTTGGCAAACCTTTCAAGGCACTGGAGATGTGTGAGCTCTACTGAGGTGTGGATTTCCTTGTCATCATCTCTCCTATGGTTACTTTTGTGGAAAGACACTAAAGTGTATTTAACTCTGCTCCTGTGCTGGCAAGTTACCAAATGCCTGAAAAGAGAAGAGAAAAAAAATTTTTGTTTAAATCTTAGGAAGTTAATTGTTCACAGTGAGTTGGCCTGCTCTTTTTTTTTTTTTTTTTTTTTTTTTGCGGTACGCGGGCCTCTCACTGTTGTGGCCTCTCCCGTTGCGGAGCACAGGCTCCGGACGCGCAGGCTCAGCGGCCATGGCTCACGGGCCCAGCCGCTCCACGGCATGTGGGATCTTCCCGGACCGGGGCACGAACCCGTGTCCCCTGCATCGGCAGGCGGACTCTCAACCACTGCGCCACCATGGAAGCCCTGGCCTGCTCTTTTTGATCACAGCCATTTGCTTACATCCAGGATGTTATACATCAGTTGTTACGGAATTGGGATTTCTCGCCTTTCAGTTCAGGACCCCTTTGCAGTGGTGACTGCATCAGCTGAAAAATCAGAATGTCAGCAAGAATACTGTTGAAGATGGCATTGCAACCACAGAATTTCCAGTTTATTCGACTGTGTAGCCCAATTTTGTCATATATCATGCAGCTTCATCTCTGCGTGCAGTGTCTGTGTGTGAAGAGACCTTCTGGTATACTGAAAAAGATTGGAAAAGCTGTGTGCTCTGCTAATTTTATGGTGTAAATGAGTTCCCCTTCTCTTGAAATGTTAGCCGTGTGAGCACAACATAAGGAAACTCATTACACACTCTTCTAACGGTAAGGCAGAATTAATAAGAGAATGTGTTTAAAATTAATTGTGGGACTGTAAAAATGAGTGGGTGTGTAAATGGGCATGGGGAGAGGAGAGGGAGAGCTCAGAGATAGTCTTGTTTTCCCAGGAGCCAGCCTGGATCATTTGTTGGCAGTACATATTGGCTGAAGTCAGTTTTCATTTCAAGGTAAATTGGAAAGGGAAATTAAACCTTATTGTTCCACTCTTAAGAGAGGAGAATGGGGTGGAGGCGGCAGCCAGAGTGGATGCTGTTGGAGTGGTTCTAGGAGTAAAAAGATCAGTGCTGTATTTTTTTTTTTTTTTTTAAACATCTTTATTGGGGTATAATTGTCAGTGCTGTATTTTAACAGAAGGTGACATCATGGGCGCCTTTGGACTTGAGTAACCCTGTGCTGCAGCCTTCATGGTCCCCTTGTTGGAGTGGGCGATGTTGCTGCACATGTAAACTGCCACACTGGGGGAAATCAGTGGCTTAGGCTTTAATGAATCTTTGCAAAGGAGTGGAAAACATCCTGAGTCGACTTGTGCAGCTGTGGGGTGCTTGGGCAGTGGTATAAACCGCATGTCGAGAGAGGAAATGATCAGAACCATTGGCTTGGGTTCTGGAGATGGGATTAGATAAGGGAAGGTCACAACTGGGCAACCCACTCAGGTGCCCCCAGCACTCTCCAACTCTGAGATCTGTCTCTGAGCCTGCAGTTCTCAGGCAGAAAGGTTTTATAACTCAGCCTGCCTGTTCTGGCTGCCTGAGGCGACAGTGTGTAGACCTGAACATGTTTTGGCTAGAGGTGGCCTGGTTCAGGGTCCCCGTCATGGTCTGAGAAGGAAGGCAAATCCTCCAGGGCTTTTAGCTTGGCACCTAGCTCACTGTAGGGGACTTTTTTTTGCTTCCTCTTAAGTTTTACACAAGAACAAAAAAGTTGCCTGGATTTCCCCAGGGGGGTGTCGATTAAAATTTTTCAGGGTCGGGCTTCCCTGGTGGCGCAGTGGTTCATGCCCCGGTCCGGGAAGATCCCACATGCCGGGGAGTGGCTGGGCCCGTGAGCCATGGCCGCTGAGCCTGCGCGTCCGGAGCCTGTGCTCCGCGACGGGAGAGGCCACAACAGTGAGAGGCCCGCGTACCGAAAAAAAAAAAAAAAATTTTCAGGGTTTTGTCCTGGCCAAGAGAAAAGAGTAGACGCATACTAACAGTGATTGATCCTGTGTCTTCTGTCCCTCGTCAGATGTTTTCTTCCAATGGGCTTTTGGTGTAGAATGTTGGAGAACCAAGAGCAGGAGGTAAGCATGTGGTCTCTGGGCAACAGGTGGGTAAATGTTTGAGGGGATTTGGGAGATTCAGATATTGCTTGGTGGTGTTCTTCTGACACTAATACCTTGGTAGTTCTGATGAGCTCAAGGTCAAGCCAGAAGAGGGAAATCAGTAGTAAAGGCATTACTGGGAAATGAGGTTCCATTTTCACTAACTTCTCCATTCGTTGGAATGTACTAGAATGTAAGCTTCATAAGGGCAAGGCTTTTTGTCTCTTGTTCTTGTTGTGCCTTAGCACAGTGCCTGCCACATACAGGGTGGTCAATAAATATTTGCCGAATTGAATGAATAAATGAACAAATGAATGAAAGTTGGTGTTGAGTGGAAAAATCTGGTAACCTTTGTGCCGAGGCCACCTTACTGTGTGGCTGTGCTGAAGCTGAAGGAGCATTTCTTCCCTCCAGGAGGTGATCACTGTGCGTGTTCAGGACCCCCGCGTGCAGAATGAGGGCTCCTGGAATTCTTACGTGGATTATAAGATATTCCTTCATGTAAGTGCATCCAATTTTGATATTGGGGTCAGCACCCTCCAGGGCTGAGGGCCAGTCTTGAGGCAGAATCTGTTTATGGTTGTTATGACAGAAGTAAAGGAGGGAGGAGAGGAAAGAGAGCCTGAGGTTTGCCTGAGAGTTGTTTTCAGGCTGCCTGGTGGCATCTTGCTCTGCTTGGAGCCCTCGATCAGGACTGTGGCCTGGTGGCTTGGGTCCTTAGTGGGAGTGACGATGGGGAGTTCATGTGAACTTGGGCTTTTTCCACTAAAGCCTTTTCATGTGCTGCCTCCTGTAGACCAACAGCAAGGCTTTTACTGCTAAGACATCCTGTGTGCGTCGCCGCTACCGAGAGTTTGTGTGGCTGAGAAAGCAGCTACAGAGAAACGCTGGTTTAGTGTGAGTTTGCTCTTGTTTTCTTCTTGGGTCTGAGACTGGCTTTTTAGGTGCTTACTTGGCAACTGGAATTTACAATGAAAAAAGCTTGGCAACTTGCCAGGTACTGAGGACATTGAGAAATGTATTCTTAAATTATGTTTTCAAGTCAGTGAGAAAAGTAAGACAGTGTTCTTATTTCTAATATTTTGACCTAACAAAGCCAAATAAATCTAAAAAATATTTTTCTTTTTTAACATGCATAGGGCTAAATAGTCTAGGGCTAAAGAAAGGTACTGCTGGCTTTTTAAGTGTGCTTCACTGGTTATGAGAAGCTTTTTAGCATCTGGAATAAATTGACAGGTGGTGTTCCCGTCCATTTGATATATAAAAATAGTGATTATTTTTTTCTTTTTTGTGTAGAGACCTCTATCCAGAGTTATAACAGACTGAGAGCCTTAGAAAAAGCAGTGGTGTTCACTCCTCACCTGCATGCTTCAAATAAGTCCTAAAACTTGAGACAGTTTAGGACAGTGATTCCACCACAGTGTGGCCACTGAATGCTCTGGTGACCCTGTTGATGACGGAGCCAGTTAGTTAACGTGTGGGACTGATGAGGCCATTGTCATGGGTCAGGCCCTAATTAGCCAGTTGGAACTTCCTCTGAACAGACCCTGCATCCTCTAGTCTGGCCTGCCATTTTTTTTTTTTTTTTTTGCGGTACACGGGCCTCTCACTGTTGTGGCCTCTCCCGTTGCGGAGCACAGGCTCTGGACGCGCAGGCTCAGCAGCCATGGCTCACGGGCCCAGCCGCTCTGCGGCATGTGGGATCTTCCCGGACCGGGGCACGAACCCGTGTCCCCTGCATTGGCAGGCGGACTCTCAACCACTGCACCACCAGGGAAGCCCTGGCCTGCCATTTTTAAAGCATGTGCCATGCTTCACAGGAGAGGCTAGGGAGGCTTGAAGAGTTTGTGGATGATTTGCTGCAACTCGACTACTTTCAGAAAATTCCAAGCATGTGACCTTCCAGGGCTGGAGAAGGTAGTCTTAATTTACACAGAAGGACCCAGCATTCTCCATGTCTCTGTGTCCAAGTTTCTTCCTTTTTCAGTAATAGTTGATGGTGGGAATGGGTTTTGTAAACAGTGTCATCTAGCAGCATGGAGTTTTTAAGTCATAGACTTGGTTCAAATACCAACTCTGCTGCTTACTTACTAGCTGTGTGACACTGGGAAATTTACTTAACTTCTCTGTTTCTATTTCCTTACCACTAAAATGGGGACACTAATATCTTTCTCATGGAGTTTTGGGGAGTATTAAAGGAAGTAAGGTTAAATTAAAACATTTACAGTGCCTGACACACTCATGCAGTCAAGTCAGTGTTAGTCTCCTTCCCCTGCCACCTTATTAAATACTGTTTGTATTGATTTGCACCTCTTTTTAGGGGATTTCCTTGATCAGGGACTGGAATGACTGTCTTGGATGTTACTTATCTTGGGCGTGTTACATTATGTGATCCCACAGGCCTGTACCTGAACTTCCTGGGAAGTCAACCTTCTTTGGCAGCTCAGATGAATTCATTGAGAAGCGACGACAAGGTCTGCAGCACTTTCTCGAAAAGTGAGTGGACTTGGCGGGCTAGCACTTGCCTCCTGGGGAGGGGCCGGGGGGTGAGGTGTGTGTGCCGAGCAGGATGGCCCCTGTGAACATACAGGCACATTTGTGTCAGATGCCTTTCTTGCACCCTTGTGCCTTCAGTGCTCACTCAAGCCACAAGGCCTTCAGAGGATGGGGCTGGGGAAAGCCACTGCTTGGGGTGATGCTCTGTGTTGCCCTACCTGTGTCTGCCCCAGGGTCCTGCAGAGTGTGGTCCTCCTGTCAGACAGCCAGTTACACCTCTTCCTGCAAAGCCAGCTCTCGGTGCCTGAGATAGAAGCCTGTGTCCAGGGCCGAAGCCCCACGTCTGTTTCCGATGCCATTCTTCGCTATGCTATGTCAAACTGTGGCTGGACCCAGGAAGAGAGGCGGGGCTCCTCTCACCTGGCTAAAGGAGACCAGCCTAAGAGGTAACTGAAGTGCTCTATTTTGAGACATCAGTGGCTAGGATTATTGTAACCTGGGCCAGTGAGGTGTCCATTGGTAGAGAAAGCAGTAAGGTCACAGCATCAGTGGCCTTTCAGAAGGGCCTCGGTCTCCTTGTGCATGGTTCTTTCATTCCATGCACAAAGGTCTTGTTTCTTTACTAACTCATCCCTGGGGAGCGTGCTCTCCTATTGGAACCTGAGGAGAAAGAGAAGGCTTTCTTATTTGTTTTGTTCTTTATCCTCTCCCCCAACCCCCGTTTTCTTTTACTTTTTTTTTTTAATAAAGTGCATTGTTCTTTTTTTAATTAATTTTTAAAATAGCATTAGATCTCTCTCTTTTTTTAATTTATTAATTTTTGGCTGCGTTGGGTCTTCGTTTTTCCGCGCGGGCTTTCTCTAGTTGCGGCGAGCAGGGACTACTCTTTGTTGCGGTGTGCGGGCTTCTCATTGCGGTGGCTTCTCTTGTTGCAGAGCACGGGCTCTAGGCGCACGGACTTCAGTAGTTGTGGCATGCGGGCTCAGTAGTTGTGGCTTGTGGGCTGTAGAGCGCAGGCTCAGTAGTTGTGGCGTACGGGCTTGGTTGCTTTGTGGCATGTGGAATCTTCCCGGACCAGGGCTCGAACCCGTGTCCCCTGCATTGGCAGGCTGATTCTTAACCACTGCGCCACCAGGGCAGTCCCTCATTTTCTTTCTTTCTTAAAAAATTTATTTATTTTTATTATTTAATTTTTATCTTTGGCTGTGTTGGGTCTTCATTGCTGTGCACGGGCTTTCTCTAGTTGCAGCGAGTGGGGGCTACTCTTTGTCGCGGTGTGCTGGCTTCTCATTGCGATGGCTTCTCTTTTTGCGGAGCACGGGCTCTAGGTGCGTGGGCTTCAGTAGTTGTGGCATGCGGGCTCAGTAGTTGTGGCTCGCGGGCTCTAGAGCGCAGGCTCAGTAGTTGTGGTGCACGGGCTTAGTTGCTCCATGGCATGTGGGATCTTCCCGGACCAGGGCTCGAACCCATGTCCCCTGCATTGGCAGGCGTATTCTTAACCACTGGACCAGCAGGGAAGTCCCCCCCCATTTTCTTTAAATAACAACTTTACTGAGATATATTTACATACATAAAGTTCACCCTTTTAGTGTACAATTCAGTAGTTTTAGTTTATTCACGAAGTTGTTCAGCCATCTATCACCACAGTCAATTCTAGAATGTTTTCATCACCCCCAAAGAAACCTTGTGCCCATTAGCTGTGACTCCCCATTTTCCCCAACCCCCAGCCCTTGGCAACCAATGTCTACTTTACTTGTCTATGGATTTGCATATTCTGGACATTTCACAGAAACGGAGTCAGTCATACGGTATGTGGTCTTTTGTGACTGACGTCTTTCATTTATTACATTTTCACGGTGTGTCTGTGTTGTAGTGTGTATCAGCACTTAATTCCTTTCTACGGCCGAGTAATATTTCTTTGTATGGAGAGACCTCCTGTTGTTGTCCATTCATTTTTGTTTACCTGTTCATGCCCTTAGTTTCCCTTTCCCTCTCTTTTCCAGTTGCTGCTTTCTCCCAAGATCGGGCAGGAGGAGCTCTCTCTCACCGCCTCCTGGGGAAGAAAAGGACAGTTTCGAGGTGTGGGCTCCTGTTGTTGACTCTGAGGCTCCTTCCTTGGAGAGCCCCCCTCTCCCACCTCCCTCCTTTCCGTCATGCTGTGGTTTTGCAAGACCTGATGAGGGAATCTCTGCTCCTCAGCCTGTGAGGAGGGCCATGGGAGGGGACCGTGCAGTGCGTTTGGATCCTGGTCAGTTGGAAACAGTTTTGGAAAAGTGAGCTCTGCTTTGAGCTCTGGGTTCTGCTCTGAGGCGGATGAAGGAGATGTGGGCCGGGAGACTTGCTCGAGTGGGGCTGGGCCCAGGCCGGTGGTGGGGAGGCTGGGCTGCTTTGTGTCTTACCGTGGCCTCTGCTCGCGTTGGTTGCGTGGAGGTCGGTGACAACTCGTCAGGCTTCTTCCATAGAAATAGACACTGTGCGGATGTTTATAAGTTAAGCACAAGGCGCAGGGGTTGTTGGTTCTGAACCACACCCCATATTTACTCTTCTGGGAGCTGAATTTCTTTAGATGTTTGTTAACAGGCCTAGGAACATTGTCTCAGGTGACTGGTTTTGGGGACCTGTAGGTGGCAGATTTTAAGCTGCCATATTGAATATTGTTCAACAGAAATGCCTGTGTCATTGTATTCCCACTGGCTCTATTTTTGCTGCAGCCCCTGGAGCACTTCGTTTCTGGGAGGCTGGCCTCTTGCCTACCTCCTTGCATGGACAGGGAGGTGAATATTCTCCCACCTCCTTGCTTTTCCTCCACTAATACCACTGAATGGAACGGTGCTGTGACTCCTGTCACTGGGGTTTCCTGCGCATCCCAGGACCTCGGCCTGGCTTTATGGGGCCAAGACCCATGAAATAGCTCATGGCCATCCATGAAAGAGAAGGGTTTGGTCACAGCCATAGGAAAGGGACCAGTTCAGGGGCTTTGTTTTGGAAAGGATGCCCTGGGCTGTCACCGTCTCTCTGGTTATAAAGCAGAGACGCGTCTGTCTTCTCTGCAGGG
The DNA here is from genome assembly GCF_003031525.2 of Neophocaena asiaeorientalis asiaeorientalis. Lineage (NCBI taxonomy): Eukaryota > Metazoa > Chordata > Mammalia > Artiodactyla > Phocoenidae > Neophocaena > Neophocaena asiaeorientalis. Next base: position 3,787,915 of record NW_020171981.1, read on the forward strand.
TAAGCATGGGCTCCTTTCTTTTTTGAATCCTTTTCTTCTCCCTTAGTAACAGCTCCCTGCCCCCAGGCTTCAGCCACCACGTGTCCCTCCGCTGTGTTGCCGTATGTTCAATCCAGTGGGGTGCAGGGGCTTTGTTTCTGCCGGGAGAGGGGGCTCTGGGGATGGAGATGAGGAACAACACGGCTTCCTTCAGACAATGAGGCATTCTGCCCTCCTGCTGCCGTAATTCTCTCCTCTGAGAGCCAGAGCTGGTAGGAGATGAGTGCCGCTGGCATGTGCCCTTGGGTTTGTGTGTGTGGTTCTTCCCCTTCTTGCCCGCTTCTCCCTCCTCTGGCCATCGCACCCTGTCTCTGGGCTCTTTTACTACCAGCCTATGCTATGGGACTGTCATGGCATTTAGTTCAGAGTTGAGGGGTTTTGGCTTGAAATAAAATTCAAGTATTTAAGACTGTTGTTGCAGTTGGTGTCTAACAAGCTGTAGCAGTGGAGGAGGGAGTGAAGGCTGGCAGTAGTTACTTTCATAAATCATGAATTTATCAGCGTGGAAATAATGGTTCAGCACCGTGCACGGCAGCTCTCCTGTATTGTGTGTGCAGCTCAAGTTCACCACTGGAGGAAGAATTGCCTTCCAAAGAGTCAGGATCCAGCTCCTCTCACAGTTATGGGCACGAACCTTGTTAGGTATAATTTACCTGATGCTGCTTCTGTCCTCGTAGCTCGTCTGAGGTGCCAGGTGCTGAAAGAGAAATAAAGTTTGTCAACAGGCAGATGCGGAGCCCTCGCTGGGACTCATTTCTCTTTCCTGCCCGCCTCCCCTGGGTCTCTCCTTTATATGATGCAGCAGAGCAAGGCGAGGGTAGAAAACCTACAGAGGCAAATCCAAAATGTCAAAAGAAGTTCATTTAAAAGGGGAAAAAACTCCATACACAAACCTCACAAAAACCCGACAGATGCTAAGCTAATGGTATCCGCTCTGCCGATTGGTGGGGATGACTCATGAATATTAATGAGTCCAATGCTCCAAATGGTGCAGCTGTGAACCCAGCTGTGCTCGAAGCTCTCTGATTTCAAAACTTCCAGACAGGAGCCGGAGGTGGTCTGTGTCAATTCCCTACTCAGCCAAAAAACAGCAAGCTGGGTTGGCCTTCTTCTGTTCATTCCTTTTCTTCCTGGAGTTGGTGCTCAGCAGCTAATTCTGCCAGCAGGGTAGGCTGCTGGGACAGCAGGAGCTGCTCAAAGACACGGATGCAATTTTTCTGACTCTTGGCTTTTTTTTTTTTTTGCTGTACGCTGGCCTCTCACTGTTGCGGCCTCTCCCGTTGCGGAGCACAGGCTCTGGACGCGCAGGCTCAGCGGCCATGGCTCACGGGCCCAGCCACTCCACAGCATGTGGGATCTTCCCGGACCGGGGCACGATCCCGTGTCCACTGCATCGGCAGGCGGACTCTCAACTATTGTGCCACCAGGGAAGCCCTCTTGGCTTTTTTAATGATCCATTATCAGCAGTGCATACAACAGCACCTCAGTTAATCTAAGGCCAGGCACCATCCCTGCACTGACTTGTGCAGAGTTGAGTGTAGACCATGGAAGGAGATGTCCTGAGAGGGGAAGAGTTTTTCTGTGGGCCTGGAATTACCAGAAAAACAGCAAAGATGGATTTTCCTCTTCATCTAGGCAGTGCCATCTGCCTGTCTCCCATTTTGCTCTGTCCCTGTGTGTACTAAGGGCTGCCACCGATGACCTCTGTAGGGAAGATAGGGAACTACTAGGGGGAGTGGCCTATTGAGTTGTTTTGTAGAATGGAAGTATTTTTTTTTTTTTTTTGGCTGTACGCGGGCCTCTCACCGCTGCGGCCCCTCCCGTTGCGGAGCACAGGCTCCGGACGCGCAGGCTCAGCAGCCATAGCTCACGGGCCCAGCCGCTCCGCGGCATGTGGGATCTTCCCGGACCGGGGCACGAACCCGCGTCCCCTGCATCGGCAGGCGGACTCTCAACCACTGCGCCACCAGGGAAGCCCCTGGAAGTATTTTTGGTTTGAAGTAGGTTCTGTGCCTGACTTATAGTTACCTAATTTTTTTTTTTTTTTTTTTTGGCTGTGCCATGCGTCATGTGGGATCTTAGTTTTCTGACCGGGGATTGAACCTGTGCCCCTTGCAGTGGAAGCACAGAGTCCTAACCACTGGACTGCCAGGGAATTCCCTAGTCACCTTTCTTCCGACAGCTAGTTTTGTGGTCCAAGTCTAGTCATCTGTTACCCAGGATAAGTGATCCCAATCTCATGGGTTTCCTTTTGTTTGGTGGAAGTGTGTGTGTGTGTAGGAGGAGATGGGTTTTCTTGTGTGAACATAATAAGTTTCATATGCATCTTTTTTTTTAAATAAATTTATTTATTTACTTATTTTTGGCTGCGTTGGGTCTTCATTGCTGTGTGCGGGCTCCTCATTGTGGTGGTATACTAGCTCTGTGTGTGTCCCTTCCCCTGGTGGCCTTGTTGGTGTGGGAAGCCAGGCCCACCAGCAGCCTGACCCAAAGCCCTGTAGCAGAAGGCCCAGGATAGTGAGAACCTGTGTTGGTTTGTTGGAGGCAATGCAACCTGCCTGCTATAAGCTATGAGACTTAGATATATTCTACCAATTAGGGCACATCTGTTAGCAGTGCTGAAAGGCCGGCACTGTCTCTTTAAGAGCCATCCCACTCCTCTCCTTGAGTGATGAGGGCTGGGGGCACAAGGGAGTCAGATGCTGATTAAACAGTCCTACTGCCGAGCTCTGTTAGAAAATTACTGTAATTATGATCTAGTCCCAGCAGAGGGATGAGTTCCAATCCTGCTAATAACCCTTCCAGGTGCCTCAGATTCAGGGCCCATGGGAGGCAGCATGGTTAGGCTCTGGCTGGCAGCAGGGCCAGCAAAGGCCCTCCTGTCTGGCCTCTGCAGGCAAAGACAACAAAGGCGCTGGACCCCTCATCCTCTCTTGGCAGTGGGTTTTGGTTGTCTTTTGTTTTATTTTTTTGATTTTTTTTTTTTTTTTGCTGTACGCGGGCCTGTCACTGTTGTGGCCTCTCCCGTTGCGGAGCACAGGCTCTGGACGTGCTCCTATTTTTTTGATTCTTGACAGAGCTCCTGGGAGTCATTTTGTATGAGAGAACTTTCCCCTAAACTAACACGAAGGACCAGGAAAATCACAGCCGCGAGATGACTGTCCTGACTCCCAACTTCTGCCCCGATCTGCAGCTGGCACCGCACCAGTCCCACACAAAGCGCAGGGAGCCAGTGCGGGCCCTTGCACCGCAGCTGCTTCTACACTGTTTCTATGAATCTGGGTTTCTTGCTCCGAAGTAGTACACAGTGTTAAACTCAGTCCTGATCAAGACTTTCAGGGCTCCCCTTTTAGATGTCTGCTACAGAAACAGGAAAAAGGATAGTTACCACAGGGACTCACTGTGATGCCGCTCTCTAAATCGGCAAGCACTGGTTTATTCATTTGAAAACATCATTCTTTTTTTTTTTCGTTTTTTTTTTTTTTTTTTTTTTTTTTTTACCTCTTCATGGGAGTATGATTGCTTTGAAATGGTGTGTTAGGGTGTTA